>NC_092372.1:3061900-3287335 GCF_030028105.1 Mobula birostris
TGTTTCTTTCCATCCCGTATGAAAACTCTGTACGATAGTGTTTGTTTCCATCCGTATGAAAACTCTGTACGATAGTGTTTGTTTCCATCCTGTATGAAAACTCTTTTTTATAGAGTGTTTGTTCCCATCCTGTATGAAAACTCTGTACGACATAGTGTTTGTTTCCATTCTGTATGAAATCTCTGTACGACAGAGGGTTTTTTCCATCCTGTATGAAAACTCTGTACGAGAGTGTTTGTTCCCAACTTGTATGAAAACTCTGTACGACAGAGTGTTTGTTTCCATCCTGTATGAAAACTCTGTACGAAAGTGTTTCTTTCCATCCTGTATGAAACTCTGAACGATAATGTTTGTTTTCATCCTGTATGAAAACTCTGTACGACAGAGTGTTTGATTCCATCCTGTATGAAAACTCTGTGCGACAGTGTTTGTTCCCATCCTGTATTAATATTCTGTACGACAGAGTGTTTGTTTCCATCCTGTATGAGAACTCTGTACGATAGTGTGTGTTTCCATCCTGTATGAAAATTCTGTACGATAGTGTTTGTTCCCATCCTGTATGAAAATTCTGTATGATAGAGTGTTTGTTTCCATCCTGTATGAAAACTCTGTACGACAGTGTTTGTTTCCATCTTGTATGAAAACTCTGTACGACAGAGTGTTTGATTCCATCCTGTATGAAAACTCTGTACGACCGAGTGTTTGTTCCCATCCTGTATGAAAACTCTGTACGATAGTGTGTGTTTCCATCCTGTATGAACACTCTGTACGACAGAGTGTTTGTTTCCATCTTGTATGAAAACTCTTTACGACAGAGTGTTTGATTCCATCCTTTATGAAAACTCTGTACGACCGAGTGTTTGTTTCCATCCTGTATGAAAACTCTGTACGATAGTGTGTTTCCATCCTGTATGTAAACTCTGTCTGATAGTGTTTATTCCTATCCTGTATGAATACTCTGTACGATAGACTGTTTGTTTCCATCCTGTATGAAAATTCTGTACGATAGCGTGTTTGTTTCCATGCTGTGTGAAAACTCTGTAGTACAGAGTGTTTGTTTCCATCCTGTATGAAAACTCTGTACGATAGTGTTTGTTTCCATGCTGTATGAAAACTATTTACATTAGAGTGTTTGTTTCCATCCTGTATGAAAACTCTGTACGATAGAGTTTGTTTCCATGCTGTAGGAAAACTATTTACATTAGAGTGTTTGTTTCCATCCTGTATGAAAACTCTTTTTTATAGAGTGTTTGTTTCCGTCCTGTATGAATACTCTGTACGATAGTGTTTGTTTGCATCGTGTATGAAAGCTCTGAACGACAGAGTGTTTGTTTCCATCCTGTATGAAAACTCTGTACGATAGTGTTTGTTTCCATCCTGCATGAAAACTCTGTACGACATAGTGTTTGTTCCCATCCTGTATGAAAACTCTGTACGACATAGTGTTTGTTTCCATTCTTTATGAAATCTCTGTAAGACAGAGGGTTTTTTTCCATCCTGCATGAAAACTCTGTACGAGAGTGTTTGTTCCCAAACTGTATGAAAACTCTGTAAGACAGAGTGTTTCCATCCTGTATGAAAACTTTGTACGATACTGTTTGTTTCCATGCTGTGTGAAAACTCTGTACATTGGAGTGTTTGTTTCCATCCTGTATGAAAACTCTGTACGAAAGTGTTTCTTTCCATCCTGTATGAAGACTCTGTACGACAGAGTGTTTGTTTCCATCCTGTATGAAAACTCTGTAGTGCAGAGTGTTTGTTTCCATCCTGTATGAAAACTCTGAACGACAGAGTGTTTGTTCCATCCTGTTTGAAAACCCATTACGATAGAGTGTTTGTTTCTATCCTGTATTAAAACTCTGTATGATAGAGTGTTTGTTTCTATCCTGTATGATAACTCTGTACGATAGAGTGTTTGTTTCCATCCTGTATGAAAACTCTGTACGATATAGTGTTGGTTCCCATCCTGTATGAAAACTCTGTTGGACAGAGTGTTTGTTTCCATCCTGTATGAAAACTCTGTACGACAGAGTGTTTGATTCCATCCTGTATGAAAACTCTGTACGATTGAATGTTTGTTCCCATCCTCTATGAATATTCTGTACGACAGAGTGTTTGTTTCCATCCTGTATGAAAACTCTGTACGACATAGTGTTTCTTTCCATCCCGTATGAAAACTCTGTACGATAGTGTTTGTTTCCATCCCGTATGAAACTCTGTACGATAGTGTTTGTTTCCATCCTGTATGAAAACTCTTTTTTATAGAGTGTTTGTTCCCATCCTGTATGAAAACTCTGTACGACATAGTGTTTGTTTCCATTCTGTATGAAATCTCTGTACGACAGAGGGTTTTTTCCATGCTGTATGAAAACTCTGTACGAGAGTGTTTGTTCCCAACTTGTATGAAAACTCTGTACGACAGAGTGTTTGTTTCCATCCTGTATGAAAACTCTGTACGAGTGTTTCTTTCCATCCTGTATGAAAAACTCTGAACGATAGTGTTTGTTTTCATCCTGTATGAAAACTCTGTACGACAGAGTGTTTGATTCCATCCTGTATGAAAACTCTGTGCGACAGTGTTTGTTCCCATCCTGTATTAATATTCTGTACGACAGAGTGTTTGTTTCCATCCTGTATGAAAACTCTGTACGATAGTGTTTGTTTTCATCCTGTATGAAAACTCTGTACGATAGAGTGTTTGTTCCCATCCTGTATGAAAACTCTGTTGGACAGAGTGTTTGTTTCCATCCTGTATGAAAACTCTGTACGACAGAGTGTTTGATTCCATCCTGTATGAAAACTCTGTACGATTGAATGTTTGTTCCCATCCTCTATGAATATTCTGTACGACAGAGTGTTTGTTTCCATCCTGTATGAAAACTCTGTACGACATAGTGTTCTTTCCATCCCGTATGAAAACTCTGTACGATAGTGTTTGTTTCCATCCCGTATGAAAACTCTGTACGATAGTGTTTGTTTCCATCCTGTATGAAAACTCTTTTTTATAGAGTGTTTGTTCCCATCCTGTATGAAAACTCTGTACGACATAGTGTTTGTTTCCATTCTGTATGAAATCTCTGTACGACAGAGGGTTTCTTCCATCCTGTATGAAAACTCTGTACGACAGAGTGTTTGATTCCATCCTGTATGAAAACTCTGTACGACCGAGTGTTTGTTCCCATCCTGTATGAAAACTCTGTACGATAGTGTGTGTTTCCATCCTGTATGAAACACTCTGTACGACAGAGTGTTTGTTTCCATCTTGTATGAAAACTCTTACGACAGAGTGTTTGATTCCATCCTTTATGAAAACTCTGTACGACCGAGTGTTTGTTTCCATCCTGTATGAAAACTCTGTACGATAGTGTGTTTCCATCCTGTATGTAAACTCTGTCTGATAGTGTTTATTCCTATCCTGTATGAATACTCTGTACGATAGACTGTTTGTTTCCATCCTGTATGAAAATTCTGTACGATAGCGTGTTTGTTTCCATGCTGTGTGAAAACTCTGTAGTACAGAGTGTTTGTTTCCATCCTGTATGAAAACTCTGTACGATAGTGTTTGTTTCCATGCTGTATGAAAACTATTTACATTAGAGTGTTTGTTTCCATCCTGTATGAAAACTCTGTACGATAGAGTTTGTTTCCATCCTGTATGAAAACTCTTTTTTATAGAGTGTTTGTTTCCGTCCTGTATGAATACTCTGTACGATAGTGTTTGTTTGCATCGTGTATGAAAGCTCTGAACGACAGAGTGTTTGTTTCCATCCTGTATGAAAACTCTGTACGATAGTGTTTGTTTCCATCCTGCATGAAAACTCTGTACGACATAGTGTTTGTTCCCATCCTGTATGAAAACTCTGTACGACATAGTGTTTGTTTCCATTCTTTATGAAATCTCTGTAAGACAGAGGGGTTTTTTTCCATCCTGCATGAAAACTCTGTACGAGAGTGTTTGTTCCCAAACTGTATGAAAACTCTGTAAGACAGAGTGTTTCCATCCTGTATGAAAACTTTGAACGATACTGTTTGTTTCCATGCTGTGTGAAAACTCTGTACATTGGAGTGTTTGTTTCCATCCTGTATGAAAACTCTGTACGAAAGTGTTTCTTTCCATCCTGTATGAAGACTCTGTACGACAGAGTGTTTGTTTCCATCCTGTATGAAAACTCTGTAGTGCAGAGTGTTTGTTTCCATCCTGTATGAAAACTCTGAACGACAGAGTGTTTGTTCCCATCCTGTTTGAAAACCCATTACGATAGAGTGTTTGTTTCTATCCTGTATTAAAACTCTGTATGATAGAGTGTTTGTTTCTATCCTGTATGATAACTCTGTACGATAGAGTGTTTGTTTCCATCCTGTATGAAAACTCTGTACGATATAGTGTTGGTTCCCATCCTGTATGAAAACTCTGTTGGACAGAGTGTTTGTTTCCATCCTGTATGAAAACTCTGTACGACAGAGTGTTTGATTCCATCCTGTATGAAAACTCTGTACGATTGAATGTTTGTTCCCATCCTCTATGAATATTCTGTACGACAGAGTGTTTGTTTCCATCCTGTATGAAAACTCTGTACGACATAGTGTTTCTTTCCATCCCGTATGAAAACTCTGTACGATAGTGTTTGTTTCCATCCCGTATGAAAACTCTGTACGATAGTGTTTGTTTCCATCCTGTATGAAAACTCTTTTTTATAGAGTGTTTGTTCCCATCCTGTATGAAAACTCTGTACGACATAGTGTTTGTTTCCATTCTGTATGAAATCTCTGTACGACAGAGGGTTTTTTCCATCCTGTATGAAAACTCTGTACGAGAGTGTTTGTTCCCAACTTGTATGAAAACTCTGTACGACAGAGTGTTTGTTTCCATCCTGTATGAAAACTCTGTACGAAAGTGTTTCTTTCCATCCTGTATGAAAACTCTGAACGATAGTGTTTGTTTTCATCCTGTATGAAAACTCTGTACGACAGAGTGTTTGATTCCATCCTGTATGAAAACTCTGTGCGACAGTGTTTGTTCCCATCCTGTATTAATATTCTGTACGACAGAGTGTTTGTTTCCATCCTGTATGAAAACTCTGTACGATAGTGTTTGTTTTCATCCTGTATGAAAACTCTGTACGATAGAGTGTTTGTTCCCATCCTGTATGAAAACTCTGTTGGACAGAGTGTTTGTTTCCATCCTGTATGAAAACTCTGTACGACAGAGTGTTTGATTCCATCCTGTATGAAAACTCTGTACGATTGAATGTTTGTTCCCATCCTCTATAGAATATTCTGTACGACAGAGTGTTTGTTTCCATCCTGGTATGAAAACTCTGTACGACATAGTGTTTCTTTCCATCCCGTATGAAAACTCTGTACGATAGTGTTTGTTTCCATCCGTATGAAAACTCTGTACGATAGTGTTTGTTTCCATCCTGTATGAAAACTCTTTTTTATAGAGTGTTTGTTCCCATCCTGTATGAAAACTCTGTACGACATAGTGTTTGTTTCCATCTGTATGAAATCTCTGTACGACAGAGGGTTTCTTCCATCCTGTATGAAAACTCTGTACGAGAGTGTTTGTTCCCAACTTGTATGAAAAGTCTGTACGACAGAGTGTTTGTTTCCATCCTGTATGAAAACTCTGTACGAAAGTGTTTCTTTCCATCCTGTATGAAAACTCTGAACGATAGCTTTGTTTCATCCTGTATGAAAACTCTGTACGACAGAGTGTTTGATTCCATCCTGTATGAAAACTCTGTGCGACAGTGTTTGTTCCCATCTTGTATTAATATTCTGTACGACAGAGTGTTTGTTTCCATCCTGTATGAAACTCTGTACGATAGTGTTTTGTTTTCATCCTGTATGAAAACTCTGTACGATAGAGTGGTTGTTCCGATGTTGTATTGAAAACTCTGTAGTACAGAGTGTTTGTTTCCATCCTGTATGAAAACTCTGTACGACAGAGTGTTGTTCCCATTCTGTATGAAAACTCTGTACGATAGTGTTTGTTTTCATCCTGTTTGAAAACTCTGTACGATAGAGTGTTTGTTCGATGTTGTATGAAAACTCTGTAGTACAGAGTGTTTGTTTCCATCCTGTATGAAAACTCTGTACCATAGAGTGTTTGTTTCCATCGAGTATGAAAGCTCTGTACGATAGATTGTTTGTTTCCATCCTGTATGAAAACTTTTTTATATAGTGTTTGTTTCCATCCTGTATGAAACTCTTTTTTATATAGTGTTTGTTTCCATCCGGTATGAAAACTCTGTACGACAGAGTGTTTGTTTCCACCCTGTATGAAAACCGTGTATGATAGAGTGTTTGTTCCCATCCGGTATGAAAACTCTGTACGACAGAGTGTTTGTTTCCACCCTGTATGAAAACCGTGTATGATAGAGTGTTTGTTTCTATCCTGTATGAAAACTCTGTACGACAGAGTGTTTGTTCCATCCTGTGTGAAAACTCTGTACGACAGAGTGTTTGTTTCCATCCTGTCTGAAAACTCTGTACGACAGAGTGTTTGTTTCCATCCTGTATGAAAACTCTTTTTTATATAGTGTTTGTTTCCGTCCTGTATGAACACTCTGTACGATAGTGTTTGTTTGCATCGTGCATGAAAGCTCTGAACGACAGAGTGTTGTTTCCATCCTGTATGAAGACTCTGTACGATAGTGTTTGTTTCCATGCTGTATGAAAACTCTCTACATCAGAGTGTTTGATTCCATCCTGTATGAAAACTCTGTACGATAGAGTGTTTGTTCCCATCTGTATGAAAACTCTGTACGATAGTGTGTGTTTCCATCCTGTATGAAAATTCTGTACGATAGTGTTTGTTCCCATCCTGTATGAAAACTCTGTACGACAGTGTTTGTTTCCATCTTGTATGAAAACTCTGTACGACAGAGTGTTTGATTCATCCTGTATGAAAACTCTGTACGACCGAGTGTTTGTTTCCATCCTGTATGAAAACTCTGTATGATAGAGTGTTTGTTCCCATCCTGTATGAAAACTCTGTACGATAGTGTGTGTTTCCATCCTGTATGAACACTCTGTACGACAGAGTGTTTGTTTGCATCGTGTATGAAAGCTCTGAATGACAGAGTGTTTGTTTCCATCCTGTATGAAGAGTCTTTACGATAGAGTGTATGTTTCCAACCTGTATGAAAACTCTGTACAAAAGTGTTTGTTTCCATGCTGTATGAAAACTCTGCACGATAGAGTGTTTGTTCCACCTGTATGAAATCTCGGTCGACAGAGAATTTTTTCCATCCTGCATGAAAACTCTGTACGATAGAGTGTTTGTTCCCATCCTCTATGAAAACTCTGAACGACAGTGTTAGTTTCCATGCTGTATGAAAACTCTGTACGATAGAGTGTTGTTTCCATTCTGTATGAAAACTCTGTACGACAGTGTTTGTTTCCATGCTGTATGAAAACTCTGTACTACATAGTGTTTGTTTCTATCCTGTATGAAAACTCTGTACGACAGTGTTTGTTTCCATGCTGTATGAAAACACTTTGCGATAGTGTTGTAACTATCCTGTATGAAGGACTCTGTACGATTGAGTGTTTGTTTCCATCCTGTATGAAAGCTCTGAACGACAGAGTGTTTTGTTCCCATCCTGGTATGAAAATTCTTTACGATAGAGTGTTTGTTCCCATGCTGTATGTAAACTCTGAACGACAGAGTGTTGTTCCCATCCTGTGTGAAAACTCTGTACGATAGTGTGTGTTTCCATCCTGTATGAACACTCTGTACGACTGAGTGTTTGTTTCCATCTGTATGAAAACTCTGTACGACAGAGTGTTTGATTTCCATCCTGTATGAAAACTCTGTACGACCGAGTGTTTGTTTCCATCCTGTATGAAAACGCTGAACGACAGCGTGTTTGTTTCCATCCTGTATGAAAGCTCTGACGACAGAGTGTTTGTTCCCATCCTGTATGAAAATTCTTTACGATAGAGTGTTTGTTTCCATCATGTATGAGAACTCTGTACGACAGAGTGTTTGTATCCATCCTGTATGAAACTCTGTACGATAGTGTTTGTTTCCATGCTGTATGAAAACTATTACATTAGAGTGTGTGATTCCATCCTGTATGAAAACTCTGTACGACAGAGTGTTTGTTTCCATGCTGTATGAAAACTCTTTTTATAAAGTATTTGTTCCCATCCTGTATGAAAACTCTGAACGACAGAGTGTTTGTTCCCATCCTGTGTGAAAACTCTGTACGACCAGAGTGTTTGTTTCCATCTTGTATGAAAACTCTGTACGACAGAGTGTTTGATTCCATCCTGTATGAAAACTCTGTTCGATAGTGTTTGTTCCCATCCTGTATGAAAACTCTTTACGACCGAGTGTTTGTTTCCATCCTGTATGAAAACTCTGTACGATAGAGTGTTTGTTTCCATCCTGTATGAAAACTCTGTACGATAGAGTGTTTGTTTCCCAATCCTGTATGAAAACTCTGTACGATAGTGTGTGTTTCCATCCTGTATGAAAATTCTGTACGATAGTGTTTGTTCCCATCCTGTATGAAAACTCTGTATGATAGTGTGTGTTTCATCCTGTATGAAAATTCTGTACGATAGTGTTTGTTCCCATCCTGTATGAAAACTCTTTATGATAGAGTGTTTGTTTCCATCCTGTATGAAAACTCTGTACGACAGTGTTTGTTTCCATCTTGTATGAAAACTCTGTACGACAGAGTGTTTGATTCCATCCTGTATGAAAACTCTGTACGATAGAGTGTTTGTTCCCATCCTGTATGAAAACTCTGTACGATAGTGTGTGTTTCCATCCTGTATGAACACTGTGTACGACAGAGTGTTTGTTTCCATCTTGTATGAAACTCTGTACGACAGAGTGTTTGATTCCATCCTGTATGAAAACTCTGTACGACCGAGTGTTTGTTTCCATCCTGTATGAAAACTCTGTACGATAGAGTGTGTTTCCATCCTGTATGAACACTCTGTACGACAGAGTGTTTGTTTCATCTTATATGAAAACTCTGTACGACAGAGTGTTGATTCCATCCTGTATGAAAACTCTGTACGACCGAGTGTTTGTTTCCATCCTGTATGAAAACGCTGAACGACAGCGTGTTTGTTTCCATCCTGTATGAAAGCTCTGAACGACAGAGTGTTTGTTCCATCCTGTATGAAAATTCTTTACGATAGAGTGTTTGTTTCCATCATGTATGAGAACTCTGTACGACAGAGTGTTTGTTTCCATGCTGTGTGAAAACTCTGTACTACAGAGTGTTTGTTTTCATCCTGTATGAAAACTCTGTACGATAGTGTTTGTTTCCATGCTGTATGAAAACTCTGTACATTAGAGTGTTTGTTTCCATCCTGTATGAAAACTCTGTACGACAGAGTGTTTGTAACCATCCTGTATGAAAACTCTGTACGATAGTGTTTGTTTCCATGCTGTATGAAAACTATTTACATTAGAGTGTGTGTTTCCATCCTGTATGAAAACTCTGTACGACAGAGTGTTTGTTCCATGCTGTATGAAAACTCTTTTTTATACAGTATTTGTTCCATCCTGTATGAAAACTCTGACGACAGAGTGTTTGTTCCATCCTGTGTGAAAACTCTGTACGACAGAGTGTTTGTTTCCATCTTGTATGAAAAATCTGTACGACAGAGTGTTTGATTCCATCCTGTATGAAAACTCTGTACGATAGTGTTTGTTCCCATCCTGTATGAAAACTCTGTACGACCGAGTGTTTGTTTCCATCCTGTATGAAAACTCTGTACGATAGAGTGTTTGTTCCCATCCTGTATGAAAAACTCTGTACGATAGTGTGTGTTTCCATCCTGTATGAAAATTCTGTACGATAGTGTTTGTTCCATCCTGTATGAAAACTCTGTATGAAAGAGTGTTTGTTTCCATCCTGTATGAAAACTCTGTACGACAGTGTTTGTTTCCATCTTGTATGAAATCTCTGTACGACAGAGTGTTTGATTCCATCCTGTATGAAAAGTCTGTACGACCGAGTGTTTGTTTCCATCCTGTATAAAAACTCTGTACGATAGAGTGTTTGTTCCCATCCTGTATGAAAACTCTGTACGATAGTGTGTGTTTCCATCCTGTATGAACACTCTGTACGACAGAGTGTTTGTTTCCATCTGGAATGAAAACTCTTTACGACAGAGTGTTTGATTCCATCCTGTATGAAAACTCTGTACGACCGAGTGTTTGTTTCCATCCTGTATGAAAACTCTGTACGATAGAGTGTGTTTCCATCCTGTATGTAAACTCTGTCTGATAGTGTTTATTCCTATCCTGTATGAATACTCTGTACGATAGACTGTTTGTTTCCATCCTGTATGAAAATTCTGTACGATAGAGTGTTTGTTTCCATGCTGTGTGAAAACTCTGTAGTACAGAGAGTTTGTTTCCATCCTGTATGAAAACTCTGTACGATAGTGTTTGTTTCCATGCTGTATGAAAACTATTTACATTAGAGTGTTTGTTTCCATCCTGTATGAAAACTCTGTACGATAGAGTTTGTTTCCATGCTGTAGGAAAACTATTTACATTAGAGTGTTTGTTTCCATCCTGTAGGAAAACTCTTTTTTATAGAGTGTTTGTTTCCGTCCTGTATGAATAGCTCTGTACGATAGTGTTTGTTGCATCGTGTAATGAAAGCTCTGAACGACAGAGTGTTTGTTTCCATCCTGTATGAAGAGTCTTGTACGATAGAGTGTATGTTTCCAACCTGTATGAAACTTTGTACGATAGATTGTTTGTTTCCATCCTGTATGAAAACTCTGAACGACAGAGTGTTTGTTTCCATCCTGTATGAAACTCTCAACGATAGACTGTTTGTTTTCATCCTGTATGAAAACTCTTTTTTATCGGGTGTTTGTTCCCATCCTGTATGAAAACTCTGAACGATAGAGTGTTTGTTTCCATCCTGTATGAAAACACTTTTTTATAGAGTGTTTGTTTCCATCCTGTATGAAAACTCAGTACGACAGAGAGTCTGTTTCCATCCTGTATGAAAACTCTGTACGATAGTGTGTATGTTTCCAACCTTTATGAAAACTTTGTACGATAGATTGTTTGTTTCCATCATGTATGAAAACTCTGAACGATAGAGTGTTTGTTTCCATCCTGTATGAAAACTCTGTACGAAAGTGTTTGTTTCCATGATGTATGAAAACTCTGTACGATTGTGTTTGTTCCCAACCTGTATGAAAACTCTGTGCGACAGAGTGTTTGTTTCCATTCTGTATGAAAACTCTGAACGACAGAGTGTTTGATTCTATCCTGTATGAAAACTCTGTACGACCGAGTGTTTGTTTCCATACTGTATGAAAACTCTGTACGATAGAGTGTTTGTTCCCATCCTGTATGAAAACTCTGTACGATAGTATGTGTTGCCATCCTGTATGTAAACTCTGTCTGCTAGTGTTTATTCCTATCCTGTATGAATACTCTGTACGATAGTGTTTGTTTCCATCCTGTATGAAAATTCTGTACGATAGAGGGTTTGTTTCCATCCTGTATGAAAACTCTGAACGACCGAGTGTTTGTTTCTATCCTGTATGAAAACTCTGTACGATAGAGTGTTTGTTCCCATCCTGTATGAAAACACTTTGCGATAGTGTTTGTAACTATCCTGTATGAAGACTCTGTACGATAGAGTGTTTGTTTCCATCCTGTATGAAAACGCTGAACGACAGCGTGTTTGTTTCCATCCTGTATGAAAGCTCTGTACGACAGTGTTTGTTCCCATCCTGTATGAAAATTCTTTACGATAGAGTGTTAGTTTCCATCATGTATGAGAACTCTGTACGACAGAGTGTTTGTTTCCATCCTGTATGAAAACTCTGTACGATAGCGTTTGTTTCCATGCTGTATGAAAACTATTTACATTAGAGTGTTTGTTTCCATCCTGTATGAAAACTCTGTACGATAGTGTTTGTTTCCATGCTGTATGAAAACTATTTACATTAGAGTGTTTGTTTCCATCCTGTATGAAAACTCTTTTTTATAGAGTGTTTGTTTCCGTCCTGTATGAACACTCTGTACGACAGTGTTTGTTTGCATCGTGTATGAAAGCTCTGAACGACAGAGTGTTTGTTTCCATCCTGTATGAAGAGTCTGTACGATAGAGTGTATGTTTCCAACCTGTATGAAAACTTTGTACGATAGATTGTTTGTTTCCATCCTGTATGAAAACTCTGAACGACAGAGTGTTTGTTTCGATTCTGTATGAAAACTCTGAACGATAGACTGTTTGTTTTCATCCTGTATGAAAACTCTTTTTTATCGGGTGTTTTGTTCCCATCCTGTATGAAAACTCTGAACGATAGAGTGTTTGTTTCCATCCTGTATGAAAACACTTTTTTATAGAGTGTTTGTTTCCATCCTGTATGAAAACTCAGTACGACAGAGAGTCTGTTTCCATCCTGTATGAAAACTCTGTACGATAGTGTGTATGTTTCCAACCTTTATGAAAACTTTGTACGATGGATTGTTTGTTTCCATCCTGTATGAAAACTCTGAACGATAGAGTGTTTGTTTCCATCCTGTATGAAAACTCTGTACGAAAGTGTTTGTTTCCATGATGTATGAAAACTCTGTACGATTGTGTTTGTTCCCAACCTGTATGAAAACTCTGTGCGACAGAGTGTTTGTTTCCATCCTGTGTGAAAACTCTGTACGAAAGTGTTTGTTTCCATGCTGTATGAAAACTCTGTACATTAGAGTCTTTGTTCCCATCCTGTATGAAATGTCTGTACGACATAATGTTTGTTTCCATCCTGTGTGAAAACTCTGTACGACAGAGTGTTTGTTTCCATCTTGTATGAAAACTCTGTACGACAGAGTGTTTGATTCCATCCTGTATGAAAACTCTGTACGACCGAGTGTTTGTTTCTATCCTGTATGAAAACTCTGTACGATAGAGTGTTTGTTCCCATCCTGTATGAAAACTCTGTACGATAGTGTGTGTTTCCATCCTGTATGTAAACTCTGTCTCATAGTGTTTATTCCTATCCTGTATGAACACTCTGTACGATAGTGTTTGTTTCCATCCTGTATGAAAACTCTGTACGATAGAGTGTTTGTTTCCATCCTGTATTAAAACTCTGCACGACAGAGTGTTTGATTCCATCCTGTATGAAAACACTGTACGACCGAGTGTTTGTTTCTATCCTGTATGAAAACTCTGTACGATAGAGTGTTTGTTCCCATCCTGCATGAAAACTCTGTACGATAGTGTGTGTTGCCATCCTGTATGTAAACTCTGTCTGATAGTGTTTATTCCTATCCTGTATGAATACGCTGTACGATAGTGTTTGTTTCCATCCTGTATGAAAATTCTGTACGATAGATTGTTTGATCCCATACTGTATGAAAACTCTGTATGATAGAGTGTTTGTTTCCATCCTGCATGAGAACTCTGCACGACAGAGTGTTTGTTTCCATCTTGTATGAAAACTCTGTACGACAGAGTGTTTGATTCCATCCTGTATGAAAACTCTGTACGACCGAGTGTTTCTTTCCAGCCTGTATGAAAACTCTGTACGATAGAGTGTGTTTCCATCCTGTATGTAAACTCTGTCTGATAGTGTTTATTCCTATCCTGTATGAATACTCTGTACGATAGAGTGTTTGTTTCCATCCTGTATGAAAACTCTGTACATTAGAGTGTTTGTTTCCATCCTGTATGAAAACTCGGTACGATAGAGTGTTTGTTTCCATCTTGTATCAATACTCTGTACGACAGTGTTTCTTTCCATCCTGTATGAAAACTCTGTACGGTAGAGTGTTTGTTTCCATCCTGTATGAAAACTCAGTACGACAGAGTGTTTGTTTCCATCCTGTATGAAAACTCTGTACAAAAGTGTTTGTTTCCATGCTGTATGAAAACTCTGCACGATAGAGTGTTTGTTCCCATCCTGTATGAAATCTCTGTTCGACAGAGAATTTTTTTCCATCCTGCATGAAAACTCTGTACGATGGAGTGTTTGTTCCCATCCTGTATGAAAACGCTGAACGACAGCGTGTTTGTTTCCATCCTGTATGAAAACTCTGTACGACAGTGTTTGTTCCCATCCTGTATGAAAATTCTTTACGATAGAGTGTTTGTTTCCATCATGTATGAGAACTCTGTACGACAGAGTGTTTGTTTCCATGCTGTGTGAAAACTCTGTAGTACAGAGTGTTTGTTTCCATCCTGTATGAAAACTCTGTACGATAGTGTTTGTTTCCATGCTGTATGAAAACTCTGTGCATTAGAGTGTTTCCTTCCTGTATGAAAACTCTGTACGACAGAGTGTGTTTGTATTCATCCTGTATGAAAACTCTGTACGATAGTGTTTGTTTCCATGCTGTATGAAAACTATTTACATTAGAGTGTTTGTTTCAATCCTGTATGAAAACTCTGTACGATTGTGTTTGTTTCCATCCTCTATGAAAACTCTGCACGATAGTGTTTGTTTCCATCCTGTATGAAAACTCTGTACGACAGGAGTGTTTGTTTCCATGCTGTATGAAAACTCTTTTTTATAGAGTATTTGTTCCCATCCTGTATGAAAACTCTGAACGACAGAGTGTTTGTTCCCATCCTGTGTGAAAACTCTGTACGACAGAGTGTTTGATTCCATCCTGTATGAAAACTCTGTACGACCGAGTGTTTGTTTCCATCCTGTATGAAAACTCTGTACGATAGTGTGTGTTTCCATCCTGTATGTAAACTCTGTCTGATAGTGTTTATTCCTATCCTGTATGAATACTCTGTACGATTAGTGTTTGTTTCCATCCTGTATGAAAAATTCTGTACGATAGAGTGTTTGTTTCCATCCTGTATGAAAACTCTGTACGACAGTGTTTTGTTTCCATCTTGTATGAAAACTCCTGTACGACAGAGTGTTTGATTCCATCCTGTATGAAAACTCTGTACGACCGAGTGTTTGTTTCCATCCTGTATGAAAACTCTGTACGATAGTGTTTGTTCCCATCATGTATGAAAACTCCGTACGATAGTGTGTGTTTCCATCCTGTATGTAAACTCTGTCTGATAGTGTTTATTCCTATCCTGTATAAATACTCTGTACGATAGTGTTTGTTTCCATCCTGTATGAAAATTCTGTACGATAGAGTGTTTGTTCCATGCTTTGTGAAAACTCTGTAGTACAGAGTGTTTGTTTCCATCCTGTATGAAAACTCTGTACGATAGTGTTTGTTTCCATGCTGTATGAAAACTCAGTACGACAGAGTGTTTGTTTCCATCCTGTATGAAAACTCTGTACACAAAGTGTTTGTTTCCATCCTGCATGAAAACTCTGTACGATAGAGTGTTTGTTCCCATCCTGTATGAAAACTCTGAACGACAGAGTGATTGTTTCCATGCTGTATGAAAACTCTGTACGACAGGGTGTTTGTTCCATCCTGTATGAAAATTCTTTACGATAGAGTGTTTGTTTCCATCATGTATGAGAACCCTGTACGACAGTGTTTGTTTCCATGCTGTGTGAAAACTCTGTAGTACAGAGTGTTTGTTTCCATCCTGTATGAAAACTCTGTACGATAGTGTTTGTTTCCATGCTGTATGAAAACTCTGCACGATAGAGTGTTTGTTTCCATCCTGTATGAAAACTATTGACAAAAGAGTGTGTGTTTCCCATCCTGCATGAAAACTCTGTACGACGTAGTTTTTGTTTCCATCCTGTATGAAAACTCTGTACGACAGAGTGTTTGTTTCCATCCTGTATGAAAACTCTGTAGTACAGAGTATTTGTTTCCATCCTTTATGAAAACTCTGTACCATAGAGTGTTTGTTTGCATGCTGCATGAAAACTCTGTACATTAGAGTGTTTCCTTCCTGTATGAAAACTCTGTACGACAGAGTGTTTGTATCCATCCTGTATGAAAACTCTGTACGATAATGTTTGTCTTCCATGCTGTATGAAAACTATTTACATTAGAGTGTTTGTTTCAATCCTGTATGAAAACTCTGTACGATTTTGTTTGTGTTCCATCCTGTATGAAAACTCTGCACGATAGAGTGTTTGTTTCCATCCTGTATGAAAACTCTGTACGACAGAGCTTTTGTTTCCATGCTGTATGAAAACTCTTTTTTATAGAGTATTTGTTCCCATCCTGTATGAAAACTCTGAACGACAGAGTGTTTTGTTCCCATCCTGTGTGAAAACTCTGTACGACAGAGTGTTTGTTTCCATCTTGTATGAAAACTCTGTACGACAGAGTGTTTGATTCCATCCTGTATGAAAACTCTGTACGATAGTGTTTGTTCCCTTCTTGTATGAAAACTCCGTACGATAGTGTGTGTTTCCATCCTGTATGTAAACTCTGTCTGATAGTGTTTATTCCTATCCTGTATGAATACTCTGTACGATAGTGTTTGTTTCCAGCCTGTATGAAAATTCTGTACGATAGTGTTTGTTCCGATCCTGTATGAAAACTCTGTATGATTGAGTGTTTGTTTTCCATCCTGTATGAAAATTCTGTACGATAGAGTGTTTGTTTCCATGCTGTGTGAAAACTCTGTAGTACAGAGTGTTTGTTTCCATCCTGTATGAAAACTCTGTACGATAGTGTTTGTTTCCATGCTGTATGAAAACTCAGTACGACAGAGTGTTTGTTCCCATCCTGTATGAAAATTCTTTACGATAGAGTGTTTGTTTCCATCATGTATGAGAACCCTGTACGACAGTGTTTGTTTTCCATGCTGTGTGAAAACTCTGTAGTACAGAGTGTTTGTTTCCATCCTGTATGAAAACTCTGTACGATAGTGTTTTGTTTCCATGCTGTATGAAAACTCTGCACGATAGAGTGTTTGTTTCCATCCTGTATGAAAACTATTGACATAAGAGTGTGTGTTTCCATCCTGCATGAAAACTCTGTACGACGTTGTTTTGTTTCCATCCTGTATGAAAACTCTGTACGACAGAGTGTTTGTTTCCATCCTGTATGAAAACTCTGTAGTACAGAGTGTTTGTTTGCATCCTTTATGAAAACTCTGTGCCATAGAGTGTTTGTTTCCATCGAGTATGAAAGCTCTGTACGATAGATTGTTTGTTTCCATCCTGTATGAAAACTCTCTTTTTTGTATAGTGTTTGTTTCCATCCTGTATGAAAACTCTTTTTTATATAGTGTTTGTTTCCATCCGGTATGAAAACTCTGTACGACAGAGTGTTTGTTTCCACCCCTGTATGAAAAACCGTGTATGATAGAGTGTTTGTTTTCATCCTTTATGAAAACACTGTGTAATAGAGTGTTTGTTAGCATCCTGTATGAAAACTCTGTACGATAGTGTTTGTTTCCATGCTGTATGAAAACTGTCTACATTAGAGTATTTGTTTCCATCCTGTATGAAAACTCTGTACGACAGAGTGTTTCTTTCCATGCTGTATGAAAAACTCTGTACGACATAGTTTTTTGTTTCCATGCTGTATGAAAACTCTGTACGTCAGAGTGTTTGTTCCCATCCTGTATGAAAACTCTTTACGGCATAGTGTTTCTTTCCATCCTGTATGAAAACTCTGTACGATAGAGTGTTTGTTTCCATCCTGCATGAGAAAACTTTTTTATAGAGTGTTTGTTTCCCATCCTGTATGAAAACTCTGAACGACAGAGTGTTTGTTCCCATCCTGTATGAAAACTCTGTATGACATAGTGTTTGTTTCCATTCTGTATGAAATCTCTGTAAGACCGAGGGTTTTTTTTCCATCCTGCATGAAAACTCTGTACGACAGAGTGTTTCCCACCTGTATGAAAACTCTGTACGACAGAGTGTTTCCATCCTGTAGGAAAAACTTTGTACAATAGTGTTTGTTTCCATGGCTGTGTGAAAAATCTGTACGAAAGTGTTTCTTTCCATCCTGTATGAAAACTCTGTACGACAGAGTGTTTGTTTCCATGCTGTATGAAAAACTCTTTTTTAATTGAGTATTTGTTCCCATCCTGTATGAAAACTCTGAACGACAGAGTGTTTGTTCCCATCCTGTGTTGAAAACTCTGTACGACAGAGTGTTTGTTTCCATCTTGTATGAAAACTCTGTACGACAGAGTGTTTGATTCCATCCTGTATGAAAACACTGTACGACCGAGTGTTTGTTTCTATCCTGTATGAAAACTCTGTACGATAGAGTGTTTGTTCCCATCCTGCATGAAAACTCTGTACGATAGTGTGTGTTGCCATCCTGTATGTAAACTCTGTCTGATAGTGTTTATTCCTATCCTGTATGAATACGCTGTACGATAGTGTTTGTTTCCATCCTGTATGAAAATTCTGTACGATAGATTGTTTGATCCCATACTGTATGAAAACTCTGTATGATAGAGTGTTTGTTTTCCATCCTGCATGAGAACTCTGCACGACAGAGTGTTTGTTTCCATCTTGTATGAAAACTCTGTACGACAGAGTGTTTGATTCCATCCTGTATGAAAACTCTGTACGACCGAGTGTTTCTTTCCAGCCTGTATGAAAACTCTGTACGATAGAGTGTGTTTCCATCCTGTATGTAAACTCTGTCTGATAGTGTTTATTCCTATCCTGTATGAATACTCTGTACGATAGAGTGTTTGTTTCCATCCTGTATGAAAACTCTGTACATTAGAGTGTTTGTTTCCATCCTGTATGAAAACTCGGTACGATAGAGTGTTTGTTTCCATCTTGTATCAATACTCTGTACGACAGTGTTTCTTTCCATCCTGTATGAAAACTCTGTACGGTAGAGTGTTTGTTTCCATCCTGTATGAAAAACTCAGTACGACAGAGTGTTTGTTTCCATCCTGTATGAAAACTCTGTACAAAAGTGTTTGTTTCCATGCTGTATGAAAAACTCTGCACGATAGAGTGTTTGTTCCCATCCTGTATGAAATCTCTGTTCGACAGAGAATTTTTTTCCATCCTGCATGAAAACTCTGTACGATGGAGTGTTTGTTCCCATCCTGTATGAAAACGCTGAACGACAGCGTGTTTGTTTCCATCCTGTATGAAAACTCTGTACGACAGTGTTTGTTCCCATCCTGTATGAAAATTCTTTACGATAGAGTGTTTGTTTCCATCATGTATGAGAACTCTGTACGACAGAGTGTTTGTTTCCATGCTGTGTGAAAACTCTGTAGTACAGAGTGTTTGTTTCCATCCTGTATGAAAACTCTGTACGATAGTGTTTGTTTCCATGCTGTATGAAAACTCTGTGCATTAGAGTGTTTCCTTCCTGTATGAAAAACTCTGTACGACAGAGTGTTTGTATTCATCCTGTATGAAAACTCTGTACGATAGTGTTTGTTTCCATGCTGTATGAAAACTATTTACATTAGAGTGTTTGTTTCAATCCTGTATGAAAACTCTGTACGATTGTGTTTGTTTCCATCCTCTATGAAAACTCTGCACGATAGTGTTTGTTTCCATCCTGTATGAAAACCTCTGTACGACAGAGTGTTTGTTTCCATGCTGTATGAAAACTCTTTTTTATAGAGTATTTGTTCCCATCCTGTATGAAAACTCTGAACGACAGAGTGTTTGTTCCCATCCTGTGTGAAAACTCTGTACGACAGAGTGTTTGATTCCATCCTGTATGAAAACTCTGTACGACCGAGTGTTTGTTTCCATCCTGTATGAAAACTCTGTACGATAGTGTGTGTTTCCATCCTGTATGTAAACTCTGTCTGATAGTGTTTATTCCTATCCTGTATGAATACTCTGTACGATAGTGTTTGTTTCCATCCTGTATGAAAATTCTGTACGATAGAGTGTTTGTTTCCATCCTGTATGAAAACTCTGTACGACAGTGTTTGTTTCCATCTTGTATGAAAACTCTGTACGACAGAGTGTTTGATTCCATCCTGTATGAAAACTCTGTACGACCGAGTGTTTGTTTCCATCCTGTATGAAAACTCTGTACGATAGTGTTTGTTTCCCATCATGTATGAAAACTCCGTACGATAGTGTGTGTTTCCATCCTGTATGTAAACTCTGTCTGATAGTGTTTATTCCTATCCTGTATAAATACTCTGTACGATAGTGTTTGTTTCCATCCTGTATGAAAATTCTGTACGATAGAGTGTTTGTTTCCATGCTTTGTGAAAACTCTGTAGTACAGAGTGTTTGTTTCCATCCTGTATGAAAACTCTGTACGATAGTGTTTGTTTCCATGCTGTATGAAAACTCAGTACGACAGAGTGTTTGTTTCCATCCTGTATGAAAACTCTGTACAAAAGTGTTTGTTTCCATCCTGCATGAAAACTCTGTACGATAGAGTGTTTGTTCCCATCCTGTATGAAAACTCTGAACGACAGAGTGATTGTTTCCATGCATGTATGAAAACTCTGTACGACAGGGTGTTTGTTCCCATCCTGTATGAAAATTCTTTACGATAGAGTGTTTGTTTCCATCATGTATGAGAACCCTGTACGACAGTGTTTGTTTCCATGCTGTGTGAAAACTCTGTAGTACAGAGTGTTTGTTTCCATCCTGTATGAAAACTCTGTACGATAGTGTTTGTTTCCGATGCTGTATGAAAACTCTGCACGATAGAGTGTTTGTTTCCATCCTGTATGAAAACTATTGACAAAAGAGTGTGTGTTTCCATCCTGCATGAAACTCTGTACGACGTAGTTTTTGTTTCCATCCTGTATGAAAACTCTGTACGACAGAGTGTTTGTTTCCATCCTGTATGAAAACTCTGTAGTACAGAGTATTTGTTTCCATCCTTTATGAAAACTCTGTACCATAGAGTGTTTGTTTGCATGCTGCATGAAAACTCTGTACATTAGAGTGTTTCCTTCCTGTATGAAAACTCTGTACGACAGAGTGTTTGTATCCATCCTGTATGAAAACTCTGTACGATAATGTTTGTTTCCATGCTGTATGAAAACTATTTACATTAGAGTGTTTGTTTCAATCCTGTATGAAAACTCTGTACGATTTTGTTTGTTTCCATCCTGTATGAAAACTCTGCACGATAGAGTGTTTGTTTCCATCCTGTATGAAAACTCTGTACGACAGAGCTTTTGTTTCCATGCTGTATGGAAAACTCTTTTTTATAGAGTATTTGTTCCCATCCTGTATGAAAAACTCTGAACGACAGAGTGTTTGTTCCCATCCTGTGTGAAAACTCTGTACGACAGAGTGTTTGTTTCCATCTTGTATGAAAACTCTGTACGACAGAGTGTTTGATTCCATCCTGTATTGAAAACTCTGTACGATAGTGTTTGTTCCCTTCTTGTATGAAAACTCCGTACGATAGTGTGTGTTTCCATCCTGTATGTAAACTCTGTCTGATAGTGTTTATTCCTATCCTGTATGAATACTCTGTACGATAGTGTTTGTTTCAGCCTGTATGAAAATTCTGTACGATAGTGTTTGTTCCGATCCTGTATGAAAACTCTGTATGATTGAGTGTTTGTTTCCATCCTGTATGAAAATTCTGTACGATAGAGTGTTTGTTTCCATGCTGTGTGAAAACTCTGTAGTACAGAGTGTTTGTTTCCATCCTGTATGAAAACTCCTGTACGATAGTGTTTGTTTCCATGCTGTATGAAAACTCAGTACGACAGAGTGTTTGTTCCCATCCTGTATGAAAATTCTTTACGATAGAGTGTTTGTTTTCCATCATGTATGAGAACCCTGTACGACAGTGTTTGTTTCCATGCTGTGTGAAAACTCTGTAGTACAGAGTGTTTGTTTCCATCCTGTATGAAAACTCTGTACGATAGTGTTTTGTTTCCATGCTGTATGAAAACTCTGCACGATAGAGTGTTTGTTTCCATCCTGTATGAAAACTATTGACATAAGAGTGTGTGTTCCATCCTGCATGAAAACTCTGTACGACGTTGTTTTTGTTTCCATCCTGTATGAAAACTCTGTACGACAGAGTGTTTGTTTCCATCCTGTATGAAAAACTCTGTAGTACAGAGTGTTTGTTTGCATCCTTTATGAAAACTCTGTGCCATAGAGTGTTTGTTTCCATCGAGTATGAAAGCTCTGTACGATAGATTGTTTGTTTCCATCCTGTATGAAAACTCTTTTTTGTATAGTGTTTGTTTCATCCTGTATGAAAACTCTTTTTTATATAGTGTTTTGTTTCCATCCGGTATGAAAACTCTGTACGACAGAGTGTTTGTTTCCACCCTGTATGAAAACCGTGTATGATAGAGTGTTTGTTTTCATCCTTTATGAAAACACTGTGTAATAGAGTGTTTGTTAGCATCCTGTATGAAAACTCTGTACGATAGTGTTTGTTTCCATGCTGTATGAAAACTGTCTACATTAGAGTATTTGTTTCCATCCTGTATGAAAACTCTGTACGACAGAGTGTTTCTTTCCATGCTGTATGAAAACTCTGTACGACATAGTTTTTGTTTCCATGCTGTATGAAAACTCTGTACGTCAGAGTGTTTGTTCCCATCCTGTATGAAAACTCTTTACGGCATAGTGTTTCTTTCCATCCTGTATGAAAACTCTGTACGATAGAGTGTTTGTTTCCATCCTGCATGAGAAAACTTTTTTATAGAGTGTTTGTTCCCATCCTGTATGAAAACTCTGAACGACAGAGTGTTTGTTCCCATCCTGTATGAAAACTCTGTATGACATAGTGTTTGTTTCCATTCTGTATGAAATCTCTGTAAGACCGAGGGTTTTTTTCCATCCTGCATGAAAACTCTGTACGACAGAGTGTTTCCAACCTGTATGAAAACTCTGTACGACAGAGTGTTTCCATCCTGTAGGAAAACTTTGTACAATAGTGTTTGTTTCCATGCTGTGTGAAAAATCTGTACGAAAGTGTTTCTTTCCATCCTGTATGAAAACTCTGTACGACAGAGTGTTTGTTTCCATGCTGTATGAAAACTCTTTTTTATTGAGTATTTGTTCCCATCCTGTATGAAAACTCTGAACGACAGAGTGTTTGTTCCCATCCTGTGTGAAAACTCTGTACGACAGAGTGTTTGTTTCCATCTTGTATGAAAACTCTGTACGACAGAGTGTTTGATTCCATCCTGTATGAAAACTCTGTACGACCGAGTGTTTGTTTCCATCCTGTATGAAAACTCTGTACGATAGTGTGTGTTTCCATCCTGTATGTAAACTCTGTCTGATAGTGTTTATTCCTATCCTGTATGAATACTCTGTACGATAGTGTTTGTTTCCATCCTGTATGAAAATTCTGTACGATAGTGTTTGTTCCCATGCTGTATGAAAACTCTGTATGATAGAGTGTTTGTTTCCATCCTGTATGAAAACTCTGTACGACAGTGTTTGTTTCCATCTTGTATGAAAACTCTGTACGACAGAGTGTTTGATTCCATCCTGTATGAAAACTCTGTACGACCGAGTGTTTGTTTCCATCCTGTATGAAAACTCTGTACGATAGTGTTTGTTCCCATCCTGTATGAAAACTCCGTACGATAGTGTGTGTTTCCATCCTGTATGTAAACTCTGTCTGATAGTGTTTATTCCTATCCTGTATGAATACTCTGTACGATAGTGTTTGTTTCCAGCCTGTATGAAAATTCTGTACGATAGTGTTTGTTCCGATCCTGTATGAAAACTCTGTATGATTGAGTGTTTGTTTCCATCCTGTATGAAAATTCTGTACGATAGAGTGTTTGTTTCCATGCTGTGTGAAAACTCTGTAGTACAGAGTGTTTGTTTCCATCCTGTATGAAAACTCTGTACGATAGTGTTTGTTTCCATGCTGTATGAAAACTCAGTACGACAGAGTGTTTGTTCCCATCCTGTATGAAAATTCTTTACGATAGAGTGTTTGTTTCCATCATGTATGAGAACCCTGTACGACAGTGTTTGTTTCCATGCTGTGTGAAAACTCTGTAGTACAGAGTGTTTGTTTCCATCCTGTATGAAAACTCTGTACGATAGTGTTTGTTTCCATCCTGTATGAAAACTATTGACATAAGAGTGTGTGTTTCCATCCTGCATGAAAACTCTGTACGACGTTGTTTTTGTTTCCATCCTGTATGAAAAGTCTGTACGACAGAGTGTTTGTTTCCATCCTGTATGAAAACTCTGTAGTACAGAGTGTTTGTTTCCATCCTTTATGAAAACTCTGTGCCATAGAGTGTTTGTTTCCATCGAGTATGAAAGCTCTGTACGATAGATTGTTTGTTTCCATCCTGTATGAAAACTCTTTTTTGTATAGTGTTTGTTTCCATCCTGTATGAAAACTCTTTTTTATATAGTGTTTGTTTCCATCCGGTATGAAAACTCTGTACGACAGAGTGTTTGTTTCCACCCTGTATGAAAACCGTGTATGATAGAGTGTTTGTTCCCATCCTGTATGAAAACACTGTGTAATAGAGTGTTTGTTAGCATCCTGTATGAAAACTCTGTACGATAGTGTTTGTTTCCATGCTGTATGAAAACTGTCTACATTAGAGTATTTGTTTCCATCCTGTATGAAAACTCTGTACGACAGAGTGTTTCTTTCCATGCTGTATGAAAACTCTGTACGACATAGTTTTTGTTTCCATGCTGTATGAAAACTCTGTACGTCAGAGTGTTTGTTCCCATCCTGTATGAAAACTCTTTACGGCATAGTGTTTCTTTCCATCCTGTATGAAAACTCTGTACGATAGAGTGTTTGTTTCCATCCTGCATGAGAAAACTTTTTTATAGAGTGTTTGTTCCCATCCTGTATGAAAACTCTGAACGACAGAGTGTTTGTTCCCATCCTGTATGAAAACTCTGTATGACATAGTGTTTGTTTCCATTCTGTATGAAATCTCTGTAAGACCGAGGGTTTTTTTCCATCCTGCATGAAAACTCTGTACGACAGAGTGTTTCCAACCTGTATGAAAACTCTGTACGACAGAGTGTTTCCATCCTGTAGGAAAACTTTGTACAATAGTGTTTGTTTCCATGCTGTGTGAAAAATCTGTACGAAAGTGTTTCTTTCCATCCTGTATGAAAACTCTGTACGATAGTGTTTGATCCCATCCTGTATTAAAACTCTGTACGATTGAGTGTTTGTTCCCATCGTCTATGAATATTCTGTACGACAGAGTGTTTGTTCCCATCCTGTATGAAAACTCTGAACAACAGTGTTTGTTGCCATCCTGTATGAAAACACTTTTTTATAGAGTGTTTGTTTCCATCCTGTATGAAAACTCTGTACGACAGAGTGTTTCTTTCCATCCTGTATGAAAACTTTGTACGACAGTGTTTGTTTCCAAGCTGTGTGAAGATTCTGTACATTAGAGTGTTTGTTTCCATCCTGTATGAAAACTCTGTACGACAGAGTGTTTGTTTCTATCCTGTATGAAAACTCTGTACGATAGAGTGTTTGTTCCCATCCTGTATTAATATTCTGTACGACAGAGTGTTTGTTTCCATCCTGTATGAAAACTCTGAACGACAGAGTGTTTGTTTCCATCCTGTATGAAAACTCTCAACGATAGACTGTTTGTTTTCATCCTGTATGAAAACTCTTTTTTATCGGGTGTTTGTTCCCATCCTGTATGAAAACTCTGAACGATAGAGTGTTTGTTTCCATCCTGTATGAAAACACTTTTATATAGAGTGTTTGTTTCCATCCTGTATGAAAACTCTGAACGATAGAGTGTTTGTTTCCATCCTGTATGAAAACTCTGTACGAAAGTGTTTGTTTCCATGATGTATGAAAACTCTGTACGATTGTGTTTGTTCACAACCTGTATGAAAACTCTGTGCGACAGAGTGTTTGTTTCCATCCTGTGTGAAAACTCTGTACGACAGAGTGTTTGTTTCCATCTTGTATGAAAACTCTGTACGACAGAGTGTTTGATTCCATCCTGTATGAAAACTCTGTACAACCGAGTGTTTGTTTCTATCCTGTATGAAAACTCTGTACGATAGAGTGTTTGTTCCCATCCTGTATGAAAACTCTGTACGATAGTGTGTGTTTCCATCCTGTATGTAAACTCTGTCTCATAGTGTTTATTCCTATCCTGTATGAACACTCTGTACGATAGTGTTTGTTTCCATCCTGTATGAAAATTCTGTACGATAGAGGGTTTGTTACCATCCTGTATGAAAACTCTGTACGATAGAGTGTTTGTTTCCATCCTGTATTAAAAGTCTGTACGACAGAGTGTTTGATTCCATCCTGTATGAAAACACTGTACGATAGAGTGTTTGTTCCCATCCTGTATGAAAACTCTGTACGATAGTGTGTGTTGCCATCCTGTATGTAAACTCTGTCTGATAGTGTTTATTCCTATCCTGTATGAATACTCTGTACGATAGTGTTTGTTTCCATCCTGTATGAAAATTCTGTACGATAGAGTGTTTGATCCCATACTGTATGAAAACTCTGTATGATAGTGTTTGTTTCCATCCTGTATGAAAACTCTGTACGACAGAGTGTTTGTTTCCATCTTGTATAAAAACTCTGTACGACAGAGTGTTTGATTCCATCCTGTATGAAAACTCTGTACGACCGAGTGTTTCTTTCCAGCCTGTATGAAAACTCTGTACGATAGAGTGTGTTTCCATCCTGTATGTAAACTCTGTCTGATAGTGTTTATTCCTATCCTGTATGAATACTCTGTACGATAGAGTGTTTGTTTCCATCCTGTATGAAAACTCTGTACATTAGAGTGTTTGTTTCCATCCTGTATGAAAACTCGGTACGATAGAGTGTTTGTTTCCATCTTGTATGAATACTCTGTACGACAGTGTTTCTTTCCATCCTGTATGAAAACTCTGTACGGTAGAGTGTTTGTTTCCATCCTGTATGAAAACTCAGTACGACAGAGTGTTTGTTTCCATCCTGTATGAAAACTCTGTACAAAAGTGTTTGTTTCCATGCTGTATGAAAACTCTGCACGATAGAGTGTTTGTTCCCATCCTGTATGAAATCTCTGTTCGACAGAGAATTTTTTTCCATCCTGCATGAAAACTCTGTACGATGGAGTGTTTGTTCCCATCCTGTATGAAAACGCTGAACGACAGCGTGTTTGTTTCCATCCTGTATGAAAACTCTGTACGACAGTGTTTGTTCCCATCCTGTATGAAAATTCTTTACGATAGAGTGTTTGTTTCCATCATGTATGAGAACTCTGTACGACAGAGTGTTTGTTTCCATGCTGTGTGAAAACTCTGTAGTACAGAGTGTTTGTTTCCATCCTGTATGAAAACTCTGTACGATAGTGTTTGTTTCCATGCTGTATGAAAACTCTGTACATTAGAGTGTTTCCTTCCTGCATGAAAACTCTGTACGACAGAGTGTTTGTATCCATCCTGTATGAAAACTCTGTACGATAGTGTTTGTTTCCATGCTGTATGAAAACTATTTACATTAGAGTGTTTGTTTCAATCCTGTATGAAAACTCTGTACGATAGTGTGTGTTTCCATCCTGTATGTAAACTCTGTCTGATAGTGTTTATTCCTATCCTGTATGAATACTCTGTACGATAGTGTTTGTTTCCATCCTGTATGAAAATTCTGTACGATAGAGTGTTTGTTTCCATCCTGTATGAAAACTCTGTACGACAGTGTTTGTTTCCATCTTGTATGAAAACTCTGTACGACAGAGTGTTTGATTCCATCCTGTATGAAAACTCTGTACGACCGAGTGTTTGTTTCCATCCTGTATGAAAACTCTGTACGATAGTGTTTGTTCCCATCCTGTATGAAAACTCCGTACGATAGTGTGTGTTTCCATCCTGTATGTAAACTCTGTCTGATAGTGTTTATTCCTATCCTGTATGAATACTCTGTACGATAGTGTTTGTTTCCAGCCTGTATGAAAATTCTGTACGATAGAGTGTTTGTTCCGATCCTGTATGAAAACTCTGTATGATAGAGTGTTTGTTTCCATCCTGTATGAAAATTCTGTACGATAGAGTGTTTGTTTCCATGCTGTGTGAAAACTCTGTAGTACAGAGTGTTTGTTTCCATCCTGTATGAAAACTCTGTACGATAGTGTTTGTTTCCATGCTGTATGAAAACTCAGTACGACAGAGTGTTTGTTTCCATCCTGTATGAAAACTCTGTACAAAAGTGTTTGTTTCCATCCTGCATGAAAACTCTGTACGATAGAGTGTTTGTTCCCATCCTGTATGAAAATTCTTTACGATAGAGTGTTTGTTTCCATCATGTATGAGAACCCTGTACGACAGTGTTTGTTTCCATGCTGTGTGAAAACTCTGTAGTACAGAGTGTTTGTTTCCATCCTGTATGAAAACGCTGTACGATAGTGTTTGTTTCCATGCTGTATGAAAACTCTGCACGATAGAGTGTTTGTTTCCATCCTGTATGAATACTATTGACATAAGAGTGTGTGTTTCCATCCTGCATGAAAACTCTTTACGACGTAGTTTTTGTTTCCATCCTGTATGAAAACTCTGTACGACAGAGTGTTTGTTTCCATCCTGTATGAAAACTCTGTAGTACAGAGTGTTTGTTTCCATCCTTTATGAAAACTCTGTACCATAGAGTGTTTGTTTCCATGCTGTATGAAAACTCTGTACATTAGAGTGTTTCCTTCCTGTATGAAAACTCTGTACGACAGAGTGTTTGTATCCATCCTGTATGAAAACTCTGTACGATAGTGTTTGTTTCCATGCTGTGTGAAAACTATTTACATTAGAGTGTTTGTTTCAATCCTGTATGAAAACTCTGTACGATTGTGTTTGTTTCCATCCTCTATGAAAACTCTGCACGATAGAGTGTTTGTTTCCATCCTGTATGAAAACTCTGTACGACAGAGTGTTTGTTTCCATGCTGTATGAAAACTCTTTTTTATAGAGTATTTGTTCCCATCCTGTATGAAAACTCTGTACGACAGAGTGTTTGTTTCCATCTTGTATGAAAACTCTGTACGACAGAGTGTTTGATTCCATCCTGTATGAAAACTCTGTATGACCGAGTGTTTGTTTCCATCCTGTATGAAAACTCTGTACGATAGTGTGTGTTTCCATCCTGTATGTAAACTCTGTCTGATAGTGTTTATTCCTATCCTGTATGAATACTCTGTACGATAGTGTTTGTTTCCATCCTGTATGAAAATTCTGTACGATAGAGTGTTTGTTCCCATGCTGTATGAAAACTCTGTATGATAGAGTGTTTGTTTCCATCCTGTATGAAAACTCTGTACGACAGTGTTTGTTTCCATCTTGTATGAAAACTCCGTACGACAGAGTGTTTGATTCCTTCCTGTATGAAAACTCTGTACGACCGAGTGTTTGTTTCCATCCTGTATGAAAACTCTGTACGATAGTGTTTGTTCCCATCCTGTATGAAAACTCCGTACGATAGTGTGTGTTTCCATCCTGTATGTAAACTCTGTCTGATAGTGTTTATTCCTATCCTGTATGAATACTCTGTACGATAGTGTTTGTTTCCAGCCTGTATGAAAATTCTGTACGATAGTGTTTGTTCCGATCCTGTATGAAAACTCTGTATGATAGAGTGTTTGTTTCCATCCTGTATGAAAATTCTGTACGATAGAGTGTTTGTTTCCATGCTGTGTGAAAACTCTGTAGTACAGAGTGTTTGTTTCCATCCTGTATGAAAACTCTGTACGATAGTGTTTGTTTCCATGCTGTATGAAAACTCAGTACGACAGAGTGTTTGTTTCCATCCTGTATGAAAACTCTGTACAAAAGTGTTTGTTTCCATCCTGCATGAAAACTCTGTACGATAGAGTGTTTGTTTCCATCCTGTATGAAAACTCTGAACGACAGAGTGATTGTTTCCATGCTGTATGAAAACTCTGTACGACAGAGTGTTTGTTCCCATCCTGTATGAAAATTCTTTACGATAGAGTGTTTGTTCCCATCATCTATGAGAACCCTGTACGACAGTGTTTGTTTCCATGCTGTGTGAAAACTCTGTAGTACAGAGTGTTTGTTTCCATCCTGTATGAAAACTCTGTACGATAGTGTTTGTTTCCATGCTGTATGAAAACTCTGCACGATAGAGTGTTTGTTTCCATCCTGTATGAAAACTATTGACATAAGAGTGTGTGTTTCCATCCTGCATGAAAACTCTGTACGACGTAGTTTTTGTTTCCATCCTGTATGAAAACTCTGTACGACAGAGTGTTTGTTTCCATCCTGTATGAAAACTTTGTAGTACAGAGTGTTTGTTTCCATCCTTTATGAAAACTCTGTGCCATAGAGTGTTTGTTTCCATCGAGTATGAAAGCTCTGTACGATAGATTGTTTGTTTCCATCCTGTATGAAAACTCTTTTTTATATAGTGTTTGTTTCCATCCTGTATGAAAACTCTTTTTTATATAGTGTTTGTTTCCATCCTGTATGAAAACTCTTTACGACGGAGTGTTTGTTTCCATCCTGTTTGAAATCCCTTTACGATAGAGTGTTTGTTTCAATCCTGTATGAAAACTCTGTACGATAGAGTGTTTGTTTCCATACTGTATGAAAACTCTGTACGATAGTGTTTGTTTCCATTCTGTATGAAAAGTCTGTACGATAGAGTGTTTGTTTCCATCATGTATGAGAACTCTGTCCGACAGAGTGTTTGTTTCCGTGCTGTGTGAAAACTCTGTACGACAGAGTGTTTGTTTCCATGCTGTCTGAAAACTCTCTAGTACAGAGTGTTTGTTTCCATCGTGTATGAGAACTCTGTACGATAGAGTGTTGGTTCCCATCCTGTATGAAAACTCTGTAGGACAGAGTGTTTGTTTCCATCCTGTATGAAAACTCTGTACGAAAGAGTGTTTGATTCCATCCTGTATGAAAACTCTGTACGATTGAGTGTTTGTTCCCATCCTGTATGAAAACTCTGAACAACAGTGTTTGTTGCCATCCTGTATGAAAACACTTTTTTATAGAGTGTTTGTTTCCATCCTGTATGAAAACTCTGTAGTACAGAGTGTTTGTTTCCATCCTTTATGAAAACTCTGTACCATAGAGTGTTTGTTTCCATGCTGTATGAAAACTCTGTACATTAGAGTGTTTCCTTCCTGTATGAAAACTCTGTACGACAGAGTGTTTGTATCCATCCTGTATGAAAACTCTGTACGATAGTGTTTGTTTCCATGTTGTGTGAAAACTATTTACATTAGAGTTTGTTTCAATCCTGTATGAAAACTCTGTACGATTGTGTTTGTTTCCATCCTCTATGAAAACTCTGCACGATAGAGTGTTTGTTTCCATCCTGTATGAAAACTCTGTACGACAGAGTGTTTGTTTCCATGCTGTATGAAAACTCTTTTTTATAGAGTATTTGTTCCCATCCTGTATGAAAACTCTGAACGACAGAGTGTTTGTTCCCATCCTGTGTGAAAACTCTGTACGACAGAGTGTTTGTTTCCATCTTGTATGAAAACTCTGTACGACAGAGTGTTTGATTCCATCCTGTATGAAAACTCTGTACGACCGAGTGTTTGTTTCCATCCTGTATGAAAACTCTGTACGATAGTGTGTGTTTCCATCCTGTATGTAAACTCTGTCTGATAGTGTTTATTCCTATCCTGTATGAATACTCTGTACGATAGTGTTTGTTTCCATCCTGTATGAAAATTCTGTACGATAGAGTGTTTGTTCCCATGCTGTATGAAAACTCTGTATGATAGAGTGTTTGTTTCCATCCTGTATGAAAACTCTGTACGACAGTGTTTGTTTCCATCTTGTATGAAAACTCCGTACGACAGAGTGTTTGATTCCTTCCTGTATGAAAACTCTGTACGACCGAGTGTTTGTTTCCATCCTGTATGAAAACTCTGTACGATAGTGTTTGTTCCCATCCTGTATGAAAACTCCGTACGATAGTGTGTGTTTCCATCCTGTATGTAAACTCTGTCTGATAGTGTTTATTCCTATCCTGTATGAATACTCTGTACGATAGTGTTTGTTTCCAGCCTGTATGAAAATTCTGTACGATAGAGTGTTTGTTCCGATCCTGTATGAAAACTCTGTATGATAGAGTGTTTGTTTCCATCCTGTATGAAAATTCTGTACGATAGAGTGTTTGTTTCCATGCTGTGTGAAAACTCTGTAGTACAGAGTGTTTGTTTCCATCCTGTATGAAAACTCTGTACGATAGTGTTTGTTTCCATGCTGTATGAAAACTCAGTACGACAGAGTGTTTGTTTCCATCCTGTATGAAAACTCTGTACAAAAGTGTTTGTTTCCATCCTGCATGAAAACTCTGTACGATAGAGTGTTTGTTTCCATCCTGTATGAAAACTCTGAACGACAGAGTGATTGTTTCCATGCTGTATGAAAACTCTGTACGACAGAGTGTTTGTTCCCATCCTGTATGAAAATTCTTTACGATAGAGTGTTTGTTCCCATCATGTATGAGAACCCTGTACGACAGTGTTTGTTTCCATGCTGTGTGAAAACTCTGTAGTACAGAGTGTTTGTTTCCATCCTGTCTGAAAACTCTGTACGATAGTGTTTGTTTCCATGCTGTATGAAAACTCTGCACGATAGAGTGTTTGTTTCCATCCTTTATGAAAACTATTGACATAAGAGTGTGTGTTTCCATCCTGCATGAAAACTCTGTACGACGTAGTTTTTGTTTCCATCCTGTATGAAAACTCTGTACGACAGAGTGTTTGTTTCCATCCTGTATGAAAACTTTGTAGTACAGAGTGTTTGTTTCCATCCTTTATGAAAACTCTGTGCCATAGAGTGTTTGTTTCCATCGAGTATGAAAGCTCTGTACGATAGATTGTTTGTTTCCATCCTGTATGAAAACTCTTTTTTATATAGTGTTTGTTTCCATCCTGTATGAAAACTCTTTTTTATATAGTGTTTGTTTCCATCCTGTATGAAAACTCTTTACGACGGAGTGTTTGTCTCCATCCTGTTTGAAATCCCTTTACGATAGAGTGTTTGTTTCAATCCTGTATGAGAACTCTGTACGACAGAGTGTTTGTTTCCGTGCTGTGTGAAAACTCTATACGACAGAGTGTTTGTTTCCATGCTGTGTGAAAACTCTCTAGTACAGAGTGTTTGTTTCCATCTTGGATGAAAACTCTGTACGATAGAGTGTTTGTTTCCATCGTGTATGAGAACTCTGTACGATAGAGTGTTGGTTCCCATCCTGTATGAAAACTCTGTAGGACAGAGTGTTTGTTTCCATCCTGTATGAAAACTCTGTACGAAAGAGTGTTTGATTCCATCCTGTATGAAAACTCTGTACGATTGAGTGTTTGTTCCCATTCTCTATGAATATTCTGTACGACAGAGTGTTTGTTCCCATCCTGTATGAAAACTCTGAACAACAGTGTTTGTTGCCATCCTGTATGAAAACACTTTTTTATAGAGTGTTTGTTTCCATCCTGTATGAAAACTCTGTACGACAGAGTGTTTCTTTCCATCCTGTATGAAAACTCTGTAGGAAAGTGTTTGTTTCCATGCTGTATGAAAACTCTGAACGACAGAGTGTTTGTTTCCATCCTGTATGAAAACCCTGTACGATAGAGTGTTTGTTCCCATCCTGTATTAAAACTCTGTACGACAGAGTGTTTGTTTCCATCCTGAATGAAAACTTTGTACGATAGTGTTTTTTTCCATGCTGTGTGAAAATTCTGTACATTAGACTGTTTGTTTCCATCCTGTATGAAAACTCTGTACGATAGAGTGTTTGTTCCCATCCTGTATTAATATTCTGTACGACAGAGTGTTTGTTTCCATCCTGTATGAAAACTCTGTACGACAGAGTGTTTGTTTCCATCCTGTATGAATACTCTGTACGACAGAGTGTTTGTTCCCATTCTGTATGAAAACTCTGTACGATAGAGTGTTTGTTTCCATCCTGTATGAAAACTCTGCACGATAGAGTGTTTGTTCCGATGCTGTATGAAAACTCTGTAGTACAGAGTGTTTGTTTCCATCCTGTATGAAAACTCTGTATGATAGAGTGTTTGTTTCCATCCTGTATGAAAACTCTGTACGACAGAGTGTTTGTTTCCATCCTGTATGAAAACTCTGCACGACAGAGTGTTTGTTTCCATCCTGTATGAATACTCTGTACGACAGAGTGTTTGTTCCCATTCTGTATGAAAACTCTGTATGATAGATAGTTTGTTTCCATCCTGTATGAAAACTCTGTACGACAGAGTGTTTGTTTCCATCCTGTATGAAAACTCTGTACGATAGACTGTTTGTTTCTATCCTGGATGGAAACTCTGTACGACAGAGTGTTTGTTTCCATCCTGTATGAAGACTCTGTACGACAGAGTGTTTGTTCCCATTCTGTATGAAAACTCTTTTTTATACAGTGTTTGTTTCCATCCTGTATGAAGACTCTGTACGACAGAGTGTTTGTGTCCATCCTGTATGAAAACTCTGTAGTACAGAATGTTTGTTTCCATCCTGTATGAAAACTCTGCACGACAGAGTGTTTGTTTCCATGCTGTGTGAAAACTCTGTACTACAGAGTGTTTGTTTCCATCCTGTATGAAAACTCTTTACGACGGAGTGTTTGTTTCCATCCTGTTTGAAATCCCTTTACGATAGAGTGTTTGTTTCAATCCTGTATGAAAACTCTGTACGATAGAGTGTTTGTTTCCATACTGTATGAAAACTCTGTACGATAGTGTTTGTTTCCATTCTGTATGAAAAGTCTGTACGATAGAGTGTTTGTTTCCATCATGTATGAGAACTCTGCACGACAGAGTGTTTGTTTCCATGCTGTGTGAAAACTCTGTACTACAGAGTGTTTGTTTCCATCCTGTATGAAAACTCTGTACGATAGTGTTTGTTTCCATGCTGTATGAAAACTCTGCACGATAGAGTGTTTGTTTCCATCCTGTATGAAAACTCTGTACGACAGAGTGTTTGTATCCAGCCTGTATGAAAACTCTGTACGATAGTGTTTGTTTCCATGCTGTATGAAAACTATTTACATTAGAGTGTGTGTTTCCATCCTGCATGAAAACTCTGTACGACAGAGTGTTTGTTTGCATCCTGTATGAAAACTCTGTACGACAGAGTGTTTGTTTCCATCCTGTAAGAAAACTCTGTAGAACAGAGTGTTTGTTTCCATCCTGTATGAAAACTGCGTACGACAGAGTGTTTGTTTCCATCCTGTATGAAAACTCTGTACCATAGAGTGTTTGTTTCCATCGAGTATGAAAGCTCTGTACGATAGATTGTTTGTTTCCATCCTGTATGAAAACTCTTTTTTATATAGTGTTTGTTTCCATCCGGTATGAAAACTCTGTACGACAGAGTGTTTGTTTCCACCCTGTATGAAAACCGTGTATGATAGAGTGTTTGTTCCCATCCTGTATGAAAACACTGTGCGGTAGAGTGTTTGTTAGCATCCTGTATGAAAACTCTGTACGACAGAGTGTTTGTTTCTATCCTGTATGAAAACTCTGTACGACAGAGTGTTTGTTCCCATCCTGTGTGAAAACTCTATACGACAGAGTTTTTGTTTCCATCCTGCATGAAAACTCTGTACGACAGAGTGTTTGTTTCTATCCTGTATGAAAACTTTTTTATATAGTGTTTGTTTCCGTCCTGCATGAACACTCTGTACGATAGTGTTTGTTTGCATCCTGTATGAAAACTCTGTGTGATAGAGTGTTTGTTAGCATCCTGTATGAAAACTCTCTACATTAGAGTATTTGTTTCCATCCTGTATGAAAACTCTGTACGACAGTGTTTGTTTCCATGCTGTATGAAAACTCTGTACGACATAGTTTTTGTTTCCATGCTGTATGAAAACTCTGTACGTCAGAGTGTTTGTTCCCATCCTGTATGAAAACTCTGTACGACATAGTCTTACTTTCCATCCTGTATGAAAACTCTGTACGATAGAGTGTTTGTTTCCATCGTGGATGAGAAAACTTTTTTATAGAGTGTTTGTTCCCATCTTGTATGAAAACTCTGAACGACAGAGTGTTTGTTCCCATCCTGTATGAAAACTCTGTACGACATAGTGTTTGTTTCCATTCTGTATGAAATCTCTGTAAGACAGAGGGGTTTTTTCCATCCTGCATGAAAACTCTGTACGAGAGTGTTTGTTCCCAACCTGTATGAAAACTCTGTACGACAGAGTGTTTCCATCCTGTATGAAAACTTTGTACGATAGTGTTTGTTTCCATGCTGTGTGAAAACTCTGTACGAAAGTGTTTCTTTCCATCCTGTATGAAAACTCTGTACGATAGTGTTTGTTCCCATCCTGTATTAAAACTCTGTAGTACAGAGTGTTTGTTTCCATCCTGTATGAAAACTGTCTTGTACAGAGTGTTTGTTTCCATCTTGGATGAAAACTCTGTACGACAGAGTGTTTTTTTTCCCATCATGTATGGAAACTCTGCACGACAGAGTGTTTGTTTCTATCCTGTATGAAAACTCTGTACGACAGAGTGTTTGTTTCCATCCTGTTTGAAAACCCTTTACGATAGAGTGTTTGTTTCTATCCTGTATGAAAACTCTGTACGTCAGAGTGGTTGTTTCCATCCTGTATGAAAACTCTGTACGATAGAGTGTTTGTTTCCATCCTGTATGAAAACTCTGTACGATAGAGTGTTGGTTCCCATCCTGTATGAAAACTCTGTAGGACAGAGTGTTTGTTTCCATCCTGTATGAAAACTCTGTACGAAAGAGTGTTTGATTCCATCCTGTATGAAAACTCTGTACGATTGAGTGTTTGTTCCCATCCTGTATGAATATTCTGTACGACAGAGTGTTTGTTTCCATCATGTATGAGAACTCTGTACGACAGAGTGTTTGTTTCCATACTGTATGAAAACTCTGTCGTACAGAGTGTTTGTTTCCATCCTGTATGAAATCTCTGTACGATAATGTTTGTTTCCATCCTGTATGAAAACTCTGTACGACAGTGTTTGTTTCCATGCTGTATGAAAACTCTGCACGACATAGTTTTTGTTTCCATGCTGTATGAAAACTCTGCACGTCAGAGTGTTTGTTCCCATCCTGTATGAAAACTCTGTACGACATAGTGTTTCTTTCCATCCTGTATGAAAACTCTGTACGATAGAGTGTTTGTTTCCATCCTGCATGAGAAAACTTTTTTATACAGTGTTTGTTCCCATCCTGTATGAAAACTCTGAACGAGAGTGTTTGTTCCCATGCTGTATGAAAACTCTGTACGACATAGTGTTTGTTTCCATTCTGTATGAAATCTCTGTAAGACAGAGGGTTTTTTCCATCCTGCATGAAAACTCTGGACGAAAGTGTTTGTTCCCAACCTGTATGAAAACTCTGTACGATAGTGTTTGTTTCCATCCTGTATGAAAACTCTGTACGACAGCGTGTTTGATTCCATCCTGTATGAAAACTCTGTACGATAGAGTGTTTGTTCCCATCCTGTATGAATATTCTGTACGACAGAGTGTTTGTTTCCATCCTGTATGAAAACTCTTTACGACAGAGTGTTTGTTTCCATCCTGTTTGAAAACCCTTTACGATAGAGTGTTTGCTTCCGTCCTGTATGAACACTCTGCACGACAGAGTGTTTGGTTCCATCCTGTATGAAAACTCTGTACGACAGAGTGTTTGATTCCATCCTGTATGAAAACTCTGTACGATTGAGTGTTTGTTCCCATCCTGTATGAATATTCTGTACGACAGAGTGTTTGTTTCCATCCTGTATGAAGACTCTGTACGATAGAGTGTTTGTTTCCAACCTGTATGAAAACTGCGTACGACAGAGTGTTTGTTTCCATCCTTTATGAAAACTCTGTAGTACAGAGTGTTTGTTTCCATCCTGTATGAAAACGTTGTAGTACAGAGTGTTTGTTTCCATCCTGTATGAAAACGTTGTAGTACAGAGTGTTTGTTTCCATCTTGGATGAAAACTCTGTACGATAGAGTGTTTGTTTCCATCCTGTATGAAAACTCTGTACGATAGAGTGTTTTTTTTCCCATCCTGTATGAAGACTCTGTACGACAGACTGTTTGTTCCCATTCTGTATGAAAACTCTGTACGATAGAGTGTTTGTTTCCATCCTGTATGAAAACTCTTTTTTATATAGTGTTTGTTTCCATCCGGTATGAAAACTCTGTACTATACAATGTTTGTTTCCATCCTGTATGAAAACTTTTTAATATAGTGTTTGTTTCCATCCGGTATGAAAACATTCTACTATACATTGTTTGTTTCTATCCTGTATGAAAACTCTGTACGACAGAGTGTTTGTTTCCATCCTGTTTGAAAACCCTTTACGACAGAGTGTTTGTTTCTATCCTGTATGAAAACTCTGTACGATAGTGTTTTTTTCCATACTGTATGAAAACTCTGTACGATAGTGTTTGTTTCCATTCTGTATGAAAAGTCTGTACGATAGAGTGTTTGTTTCCATCCTGTATGAAAACTCTGTACGTCAGAGTGGTTGTTTCCATCCTGTATGAAAACTCTGTACGATAGAGTGTTTGTTTCCATCCTGTATGAAAACTCTGTACGATAGAGTGTTGGTTCCCATCCTGTATGAAAACTCTGTACGATTCAGTGTTTGTTCCCATCCTGTATCAATGTTCTGTACGACAGAGTGTTTGTTCCCATCGTGTATGAAAACTCTGAGCAACAGTGTTTGTTTCCATCCTGTATGAAAACACTTTTTTATAGAGTGTTTGTTTCCATCCTGTATGAACACTCTGTACGATAGTGTTTGTTTGCATCGTGTATGAAAGCTCTGAACGACAGAGTGTTTGTTTCCATCCTGTATGAAGACTCTGTACGATAGTGTTTGTTTCCATGCTGTATGAAAACTCTCTACATTAGAGTATTTGTTTCCATCCTGTATGAAAACTCTGTACGACAGAGTGTTTGTTTCCATGCTGTATGAAAACTCTGTACGACATAGTTTTTGTTTCCATGCTGTATGAAAACTCTGTACGTCAGAGTGTTTGTTCCCATCCTGTATGAAAACTCTGTACCACGGAGTGTTTGTTTCCATCGAGTATGAAAGCTCTGTACGATAGATTGTTTGTTTCCATCCTGTATGAAAACTCTTTTTTATATAGTGTTTGTTTCCATCCGGTATGAAAACTCTGTACGACAGAGTGTTTGTTTCCACCCTGTATGAAAACCGTGTATGATAGAGTGTTTGTTCCCATCCTGTATGAAAACACTGTGCGATAGAGTGTTTGTTTCTATCCTGTATGAAAACTCTGTAGTACAGAGTGTTTGTTTCCATCTTGGATGAAAACTCTGTACGATAGAGTGTTTGTTTGCATCCTGTATGAAAACTCTTTTTTATATAGTGTTTGTTTCCATCCGGTATGAAAACTCTGTGGAATACAGTGTTTGTTTCCATCCTGTATGAAAACTCTGTACGACAGAGTGTTTGTTTCCATCCTGTTTGAAAACCCTTTACGACAGAGTATTTGTTTCTATCCTGTATGAAAACTCTGTACGATAGTGTTTTTTTCCATACTGTATGAAAACTCTGTACGATAGTGTTTGTTTCCATTCTGTATGAAAAGTCTGTACGATAGAGTGTTTGTTTCCATCCTGTATGAAGACTCTGTACGATAGAATGTTTGTTCCCATCCTGTATGAAAACTCTGAACAACAGTGTTTGTTTCCATCCTGTATGAAAACACTTTTTTATAGAGTGTTTGTTTCCATCCTGTATGAGAACTCTGTACGACAGAGTGTTTCTTTCCATCCTGTATGAAAACTCTGTAGGAAAGTGTTTGTTTCCATGCTGTATGAAAACTCTGAACGACAGAGTGTTTGTTTCCATCCTGTATGAAAACTCTGTACGATAGAGTGTTTGTTCCCATCCTGTATTAAAACTCTGTACGACAGAGTGTTTGTTTCCATCCTGAATGAAAACTTTGTACGATAGTGTTTGTTTCCAAGCTGTGTGAAAATTCTGTACATTAGAGTGTTTGTTTCCATCCTGTATGAAAACTCTGTACGATAGAGTGTTTGTTCCCATCCTGTATTAATATTCTGTACGACAGAGTGTTTGTTTCCATCCTGTATGAATACTCTGTACGACAGAGTGTTTGTTTCCATCCTGTATGAAAACTCTGAACGATAGAGTGTTTGTTCCGATGCTGTATGAAAACTCTGTAGTACAGAGTGTTTGTTTCCATCCTGTATGAAAACTCTGTATGATAGAGTGTTTGTTTCCATCCTGTATGAAAACCCTGTACGATGGTGTTTGTTTCCATCCTGTATGAAAACTCTGTACGATAGAGTGTTTGTTCCCATCCTGTATTAAAACTCTGTACGACAGAGTGTTTGTTTGCATGCTGTATGAAAACTCTCTAGTACAGAGTGTTTGTTTCCATCTTGGATGAAAACTCTGTACGATAGAGTGTTTTTTTCCATCCTGTATGAAAACTCTGTACGATAGACTGTTTGTTTCTATCCTGGATGGAAACTCTGTACGACAGAGTGTTTGTTTCCATCCTGTATGAAGACTCTGTACGACAGAGTGTTTGTTCCCATTCTGTATGAAAACTCTTTTTTATACAGTGTTTGTTTCCATCCTGTATGAAGACTCTGTACGACAGAGTGTTTGTTTCCATCCTGTATGAAAACTCTGTAGTACAGAATGTTTGTTTCCATCCTGTCTGAAAACTCTGTACGATAGAGTGTTTGTTTCCATCCTGTATGAAAACTCTGTACGATAGTTTTTGTTTCTTTCGTGTATGAAAACTCTTTACGACGGAGTGTTTGTTTCCATCCTGTTTGAAATCCCTTTACGATAGAGTGTTTGTTTCAATCCTGTATGAAAACTCTGTACGATAGATTGTTTGTTTCCATACTGTATGAAAACTCTGTACGATAGTGTTTGTTTCCATTCTGTATGAAAAGTCTGTACGATAGAGTGTTTGTTTCCATCATGTATGAGAACTCTGTACGACAGAGTGTTTGTTTCTATGCTGTGTGAAAACTCTGTAGTACAGAGTGTTTGTTTCCATCCTGTATGAAAACTCTGTACGATAGTGTTTGTTTCCATGCTGTATGAAAACTCTGCACGATAGAGTGTTTGTTTCCATCCTGTATGAAAACTCTGTACGACAGAGTGTTTGTATCCAGCCTGTATGAAAACTCTGTACGATAGTGTTTGTTTCCATGCTGTATGAAAACTATTTACATTAGAGTGTGTGTTTCCATCCTGCATGAAAACTCTGTACGACAGAGTGTTTGTTTCCATCCTGTATGAAAACTCTGTACGACAGAGTGTTTGTTTCCATCCTGTAAGAAAACTCTGTAGAACAGAGTGTTGGTTTCCATCCTGTATGAAAACTGCGTACGACAGAGTGTTTGTTTCCAGCCTGTATGAAAACTCTGTACCACAGAGTGTTTGTTTCCATCGAGTATGAAAGCTCTGTACGATAGATTGTTTGTTTCCATCCGGTATGAAAACTCTGTACGACAGAGTGTTTGTTTCCACCCTGTATGAAAACCGTGTATGCTAGAGTGTTTGTTCCCATCCTGTATGAAAACACTGTGCGATAGAGTGTTTGTTTCTATCCTGTATGAAAACTCTGTAGTACAGAGTGTTTGTTTCCATCCAGTATGAAAACTCTGTACGATAGTGTTTGTTTCCATCCTGTATGAAAACTCTGCACGACAGAGTGTTTGTTTCCATCCTGTATGAAAACTCTGCACGACAGAGTGTTTGTTTCCATCCTGTATGAAAACTCTGCACGACAGACTGTTTGTTTCCATGCTGTATGAAAACTCTGTACGACATAGTTTTTGTTTGCATTCTGTATGAAAACTCTGTACTACAGAGTGTTTGTTTCTATCCTGTATGAAAACTCTGTACGACACAGTGTTTCTTTCCATCCTGTATGAAAACTCTGTACGACAGAGTGTTTGTTTCCATCCTGTATGAAAACTCTTTTTTATAGTGTTTGTTCCCATCCTGTATGAAAACTCTGAACGACAGTGTTTGTTCCCATCATGTATGAAAACTCTGTACGACATAGTGTTTGTTTCCATGCTCTATGAAAACTCTGTACGACAGAGTGTTTGTTTCCATGCTGTATGAAAACTCTGTACGACATAGTTTTTGTTTCCATGCTGTATGAAAACTCTGTACGATAGTGTTTGTTTCCATGCTGTATGAAAACTATTTACATTAGAGTGTGTGTTTCCATCCTGCATGAAAACTCTGTACGACAGAGTGTTTGTTTCCATCCTGTAAGAAAACTCTGTAGAACAGAGTGTTGGTTTCCATCCTGTATGAAAACTGCGTACGACAGAGTGTTTGTTTCCATCCTGTATGAAAACACTGTACCATAGAGTGTTTGTTTCCATCGAGTATGAAAGCTCTGTACGATAGATTGTTTGTTTCCATCCTGTATGAAAACTCTTTTTTATATAGTGTTTGTTTCCATCCGGTATGAAAACTCTGTACGACAGAGTGTTTGTTTCCACCCTGTATGAAAACCGTGTATGATAGAGTGTTTGTTTCCATCCTGTATGAAAACACTGTGCGATAGAGTGTTTGTTTCTATCCTGTATGAAAACTCTGTACGACAGAGTGTTTGTTCCCATCCTGTGTGAAAACTGTATACGACAGAGAGTTTGTTTCCATCCTGCATGAAAACTCTGTACGACAGAGTGTTTGTTTCCATCCTGTATGAAAACTGTTTTTTATATAGTGTTTGTTTCCGTCCTGTATGAACACTCTGTACGATAGTGTTTGTTTGCATCGTGTATGAAAGCTCTGAACGACAGAGTGTTTGTTTCCATGCTGTATGAAAACTCTGTACGTCAGAGTGTTTGTTCCCATCCTGTATGAAAACTCTGAACGACATAGTCTTACTTTCCATCCTGTATGAAAACTCTGTACGATAGAGTGTTTGTTTCCATCGTGCATGAGAAAACTTTTTTATAGAGTGTTTGTTCCCATCTTGTATGAAAACTCTGAACGACAGAGTGTTTGTTCCCATCCTGTATGAAAACTCTGTACGACATAGTGTTTGTTTCCATTCTGTTTGAAATCTCTGTAAGACAGAGGGTTTTTTTCCATCCTGCATGAAAACTCTGTACGAGAGTGTTTGTTCCCAACCTGTATGAAAACTCTGTACGACAGAGTGTTTCCATCCTGTATGAAAACTTTGTACGATAGTGTTTGTTTCCATGCTGTGTGTAAACTCTGTACGAAAGTGTTTCTTTCCATCCTGTATGAAAACTCTGTACGATAGTGTTTGTTCCCATCCTGTATTAAAACTCTGTAGTACAGAGTGTTTGTTTCCATCCTGTATGAAAACTCTCTAGTACAGAGTGTTTGTTTCCATCTTGGATGAAAACTCTGTACGACAGAGTGTTTTTTTTCCCATCATGTATGGAATCTCTGCACGACAGAGTGTTTGTTTCTATCCTGTATGAAAACTCTGTACGACAGAGTGTTTGTTTCCATCCTGTTTGAAAACCCTTTACGATAGAGTGTTTGTTTCTATCCTGTATGAAAACTCTGTACGTCAGAGTGGTTGTTTCCATCATGTATGAAAACTCTGTACGATAGAGTGTTTGTTTCCATCCTGTATGAAAACTCTGTACGATAGAGTGTTGGTTCCTATCCTGTATGAAAACTCTGTAGGACAGAGTGTTTGTTTCCATCCTGTATGAAAACTCTGTACGAAAGAGTGTTTGATTCCATCCTGTATGAAAATTCTGTACGATTGAGTGTTTGTTCCCATCCTGTATGAATATTCTGTACGACAGAGTGTTTGTTTCCATCATGTATGAGAACTCTGTACGACAGAGTGTTTGTTTCCATACTGTATGAAAACTCTGTCGTACAGAGTGTTTGTTTCCATCCTGTATGAAAACTCTGTACGATAATGTTTGTTTCCATCCTGTATGAAAACTCTGTACGACAGAGTGTTTGTTTCTATGCTGTATGAAAACTCTGTACGACATAGTTTTTGTTTCCATCCTGTATGAAAACTCTGTACGATAGAGAGTTTGTTTCCATCCTGCATGAGAAAACTTTTTTATACAGTGTTTGTTCCCATCCTGTATGAAAACTCTGAACGAGAGTGTTTGTTCCCATCCTGTATGAAAACTCTGTACGACATAGTGTTTGTTTCCATTCTGTATGAAATCTCTGTAAGACAGAGGGTTTTTTCCATCCTGCATGAAAACTCTGTACGAAAGTGTTTGTTCCCAACCTGTATGAAAACTCTGTACGATAGTGTTTGTTTCCATCCTGTATGAAAACTCTGTACGACAGCGTGTTTGATTCCATCCTGTATGAAAACTCTGTACGATAGAGTGTTTGTTCCCATCCTGTATGAATATTCTGTACGACAGAGTGTTTGTTTCCATCCTGTATGAAAACTCTTTACGACAGAGTGTTTGTTTCCATCCTGTTTGAAAACCCTTTACGATAGAGTGTTTGTTGCTATCCTGTATGAAAACTCTGTACGATAGAGTGTTTGTTTCCATACTCTATGAAAACTCTGTACGATAGTGTTTGCTTCCGTCCTATATGAACACTCTGCACGACAGAGTGTTTGTTTCCATCCTGTATGAAAACTCTGTACGACAGAGTGTTTGATTCCATCCTGTATGAAAACTCTGTACGATTGAGTGTTTGTTCCCATCCTGTATGAATATTCTGTACGACAGAGTGTTTGTTTCCATCCTGTATGAAGACTCTGTACGATAGAGTGTTTGTTTCCAACCTGTATGAAAACTCTTTTTTATACAGTGTTTGTTCCCATCCTGTATGAAAACTCTGTAGTACAGAGTGTTTGTTTCCATCCTGTATGAAAACTCTGTAGTACAGAGTGTTTGTTTCCATCCAGTATGAAAACTCTGTACGATAGTGTTTGTTTCCATCCTGTATTAAAACTCTCTAGTACAGAGTGTTTGTTTCCATCCTGTATGAAAACTCTGTACGAAAGAGTGTTTGATTCCATCCTGTATGAAAACTCTGTACGATTGAGTGTTTGTTCCCATCCTCTATGAATATTCTGTACGACAGAGTGTTTGTTCCCATCCTGTATGAAAACTGCGTACGACAGAGTGTTTGTTTCCATCCTGTATGAAAACTCTGTACCACAGAGTGTTTGTTTCCATCGAGTATGAAAGCTCTGTACGATAGATTGTTTGTTTCCATCCTGTATGAAAACTCTTTTTTATATAGTGTTTGTTTCCATCCGGTATGAATACTCTGTACGACAGAGTGTTTGTTTTCACCCTGTATGAAAACCGTGTATGATAGAGTGTTTGTTCCCATCCTGTATGAAAGCACTGTGCGATAGAGTGTTTGTTTCTATCCTGTATGAAAACTCTGTACGAAAGAGTGTTTGTTCCCATCCTGTGTGAAAACTCTATACGACAGAGTGTTTGTTTCCATCCTGCATGAAAACTCTGTACGACAGAGTGTTTGTTTCCATCCTGTATGAAAACTGTTTTTTATATAGTGTTTGTTTCCGTCCTGTATGAACACTCTGTACGATAGTGTTTGTTTCCATGCTGTATGAAAACTCTCTACATTAGAGTATTTGTTTCCATCCTGTATGAAAACTCTGTACGACAGAGTGTTTGTTTCCATGCTGTATGAAAACTCTGTACGACATAGTTTTTGTTTCCATGCTGTATGAAAACTCTGTACGTCAGAGTGTTTGTTCCCATCCTGTATGAAAACTCTGTACGACATAGTGTTACTTTCCATCCTGTATGAAAACTCTGTACGACATAGTGTTTGTTTCCATTCTGTATGAAATCTCTGTAAGGACAGAGGGGTTTTTTCCATCCTGCATGAAAACTCTGTACGAGAGTGTTTGTTCCCAACCTGCATGAAAACTGTGTACGACAGAGTGTTTCCATCCTGTATGAAAACTTTGTACGATAGTGTTTGTTTCCATGCTGTGTGAAAACTCTGTACGAAAGTGTTTCTTTCCATCCTGTATGAAAACTGTGTACGATAGTGTTTGTTCCTATCCTGTATTAAAACTCTGTAGTACAGAGTGTTTGTTTCCATCCTGTATGAAAACTCTCTAGTACAGAGTGTTTGTTTCCATCTTGGATGAAAACTCTGTACGATAGAGTGTTTGTTTCCATCCTGTATGAGAACTCTGTACGATAGAGTGTTGGTTCCCATCCTGTATGAAAACTCTGTAGGACAGAGTGTTTGTTTCCATCCTGTATGAAAACTCTGTACGAAAGAGTGTTTGATTCCATCCTGTATGAAAACTCTGTACGATTGAGTGTTTGTTCCCATCCTCTATGAATATTCTGTACGACAGAGTGTTTGTTCCCATCCTGTATGAAAACTCTGAACAACAGTGTTTGTTGCCATCCTGTATGAAAACACTTTTTTATAGAGTGTTTGTTTCCATCCTGTATGAAAACTCTGTACGACAGAGTGTTTCTTTCCATCCTGTATGAAAACTCTGTAGGAAAGTGTTTGTTTCCATGCTGTATGAAAACTCTGAACGACAGAGTGTTTGTTTCCATCCTGTATGAAAACCCTGTACGATAGAGTGTTTGTTCCCATCCTGTATTAAAACTCTGTACGACAGAGTGTTTGTTTGCATCCTGTATGAAAACTCTGTAGTACAGAGTGTTTGTTTCCATCCTGTATGAAAACTCTCTACTACAGAGTGTTTGTTTCCATCTTGGATGAAAACTCTGTACGACAGAGTGTTTTTTTTTCCCATCATGTATGGAAACTCTGCACGACAGAGTGTTTGTTTCTATCCTGTATGAAAACTCTGTACGACAGAGTGTTTGTTTCCATCCTGTATGAAAACTCTGTACGATAGAGTGTTGGTTCCCATCCTGTATGAAAACTCTGTAGGACAGACTGTTTGTTTCCATCCTGTATGAAAACTCTGTACGAAAGAGTGTTTGATTCCATCCTGTATGAAAACTCTGTACGATTGAGTGTTTGTTCACATCCTGTATGAATATTCTGTACGACAGAGTGTTTGTTTCCATCCTGTATGAAAACTCTTTACGATAGAGTGTTTGTTTCCATCCTGTATGAAAACTCTGTACGACAGACTGTTTGTTTCCATGCTGTATGAAAACTCTGTACGACATAGTTTTTGTTTCCATTCTGTATGAAAACTCTGTACTACAGAGTGTTTGTTTCTATCATCTATGAAAACTCTGTACGACACAGTGTTTCTTTCCATCCTGTATGAAAACTCTGTACGATAGAGTGTTTGTATCCATCCTGTGTAAAACTCTGTACGATAGTGTGTTTTTCCATCCTGTATGTAAACTCTGTCTGATAGAGTGTTTATTCCTATCCTGCATGAAAACTCTGTACGATAGTTTTTGTTTCCATACTGTATGAAAACTCTGTACGATAGTGTTTGTTTCCATCGTGTATGAAAGCTCTGAACGAAAGTGTTTGTTTCCATCCTGTATGAAGACTCTGTACGATAGAATGTTTGTTCCCATTCTGTATGAAAACTCTGAACGACAGAGTGTTTGTTTCCATCCTGTATGAAAACACTTTTTTATAGAGTGTTTGTTTCCATCTTGTATGAAAACTCAGTATGACAGAGTGTTTGTTTCCATCCTGTATGAAAACTCTGTAGGAAAGTGTTTGTTTCCGTGCTGTATGAAAACTCTGTACGATAGAGTGTTTGTTCCCATCCTGCATGAAAACTCTGTACGACAGAGTGTTTCCATCCTGTATGAAAACTTTGTACGATAGTGTTTGTTTCCATGCTGTGTGAAAACTCTGTACGAAAGTGTTTCTTTCCATCCTGTATGAAAACTCTGTACGATAGTGTTTGTTCCCATCCTGTATTAAAACTCTGTAGTACAGAGTGTTTGTTTCCATCCTGTATGAAAACTCTCTAGTACAGAGTGTTTGTTTCCATCTTGGATGAAAACTCTGTACGATAGAGTGTTTGTTTCCATCCTGTATGAGAACTCTGTACGATAGAGTGTTGGTTCCCATCCTGTATGAAAACTCTGTAGGACAGAGTGTTTGTTTCCATCCTGTATGAAAACTCTGTACGAAAGAGTGTTTGATTCCATCCTGTATGAAAACTCTGTACGATTGAGTGTTTGTTCCCATCCTCTATGAATATTCTGTACGACAGAGTGTTTGTTCCCATCCTGTATGAAAACTCTGAACAACAGTGTTTGTTGCCATCCTGTATGAAAACACTTTTTTATAGAGTGTTTGTTTCCATCCTGTATGAAAACTCTGTACGACAGAGTGTTTCTTTCCATCCTGTATGAAAACTCTGTAGGAAAGTGTTTGTTTCCATGCTGTATGAAAACTCTGTACGACAGAGTGTTTGTTTCCATCCTGTATGAAAACTCTGTACGATAGAGTGTTGGTTCCCATCCTGTATGAAAACTCTGTAGGACAGAGTGTTTGTTTCCATCCTGTATGAAAACTCTGTACGACAGAGTGTTTCTTTCCATCCTGTATGAAAACTCTGTAGGAAAGTGTTTGTTTCCATGCTGTATGAAAACTCTGAACGACAGAGTGTTTGTTTCCATCCTGTATGAAAACCCTGTACGATAGAGTGTTTGTTCCCATCCTGTATTAAAACTCTGTACGACAGAGTGTTTGTTTGCATCCTGTATGAAAACTCTGTAGTACAGAGTGTTTGTTTCCATCTTGGATGAAAACTCTGTACGACAGAGTGTTTTTTTTCCCATCATGTATGGAAACTCTGTACGACAGAGTGTTTGTTTCCATCCTGTATGAAAACTCTGTACGATAGAGTGTTGGTTCCCATCCTGTATGAAAACTCTGTAGGACAGAGTGTTTGTTTCCATCCTGTATGAAAAACTCTGTACGAAAGAGTGTTTGATTCCATCCTGTATGAAAACTCTGTACGATTGAGTGTTTGTTCCCATCCTGTATGAATATTCTGTACGACAGAGTGTTTGTTTCCATCCTGTATGAAAACTCTTTACGACAGAGTGTTTGTTTCCATCCTGTTTGAAAACCCTTTACGATAGAGTGTTTGTTTCTATCCTGTATGGAAACCCTGTACGATAGTGTTTGCTTCCGTTCTGTATGAAAACTCTGTACGACAGAGTGTTTATTCCATCCTGTATGAAAACTCTGTACGATTGAGTGTTTGTTCCCATCCTGTATGAATATTCTGTACGACAGAGTGTTTGTTTCCATCCTGTATGAAGACTCTGTACGATAGAGTGTTTGTTTCCAACCTGTATGAAAACTCTTTTTTATAGAGTGTTTGTTCCCATCCTGTATGAAAACTCTGTAGTACAGAGTGTTTGTTTCCATCCTGTATGAAAACACTTTTTTATAGAGTGTTTGTTTCCATCCTGTATGAAAACTCTGTAGTACAGAGTGTTTGTTTCCATCCAGTATGAAAACTCTGTACGATAGTGTTTGTTTCCATCCTGTATGAAAACTCTCTAGTACAGAGTGTTTGTTTCCATCCTGTATGAAAACTCTGTACGAAAGAGTGTTTGATTCCATCCTGTATGAAAACTCTGTACGATTGAGTGTTTGTTCCCATCCTCTATGAATATTCTGTACGACAGAGTGTTTGTTCCCATCCTGTATGAAAACTGCGTACGACAGAGTGTTTGTTTCCATCCTGTATGAAAACTCTGTACCACAGAGTGTTTGTTTCCATCGAGTATGAAAGCTCTGTACGATAGATTGTTTGTTTCCATCCTGTATGAAAACTCTTTTTTATATAGTGTTTGTTTCCATCCGGTATGAATACTCTGTACGACAGAGTGTTTGTTTCCACCCTGTATGAAAACCGTGTATGATAGAGTGTTTGTTCCCATCCTGTATGAAAGCACTGTGCGATAGAGTGTTTGTTTCTATCCTGTATGAAAACTCTGTACGACAGAGTGTTTGTTCCCATCCTGTGTGAAAACTCTATACGACAGAGTGTTTGTTTCCATCCTGCATGAAAACTCTGTACGACAGAGTGTTTGTTTCCATCCTGTATGAAAACTGTTTTTTATATAGTGTTTGTTTCCGTCCTGTATGAACACTCTGTACGATAGTGTTTGTTTCCATGCTGTATGAAAACTCTCTACATTAGAGTATTTGTTTCCATCCTGTATGAAAACTCTGTACGACATAGTTTTTGTTTCCATGCTGTATGAAAACTCTGTACGTCAGAGTGTTTGTTCCCATCCTGTATGAAAACTCTGTACGACATAGTGTTACTTTCCATCCTGTATGAAAACTCTGTACGACATAGTGTTTGTTTCCATTCTGTATGAAATCTCTGTAAGACAGAGGGGTTTTTTCCATCCTGCATGAAAACTCTGTACGAGAGTGTTTGTTCCCAACCTGCATGAAAACTGTGTACGACAGAGTGTTTCCATCCTGTATGAAAACTTTGTACGATAGTGTTTGTTTCCATCCTGTATGAAAACTCTGTACGAAAGAGTGTTTGATTCCATCCTGTATGAAAACTCTGTACGATTGAGTGTTTGTTCACATCCTGTATGAATATTCTGTACGACAGAGTGTTTGTTTCCATCCTGTATGAAAACTCTTTACGATAGAGTGTTTGTTTCTATCCTGTATGAAAACTCTGTACGATAGAGTGTTTGTTTCCATACTCTATGAAAACCCTGTACGATAGTGTTTGCTTCCGTCCTGTATGAACACTCAGCACGACAGAGTGTTTGTTTCCATCCTGTATGAAAACTCTGTACGACAGAGTCTTTGTTTCCATCCTGTATGAAAACACTTTTTTATAGAGTGTTTGTTTCCATCCTGTATGAAAACTCTGTAGTACAGAGTGTTTGTTTCCATCCAGTATGAAAACTCTGTACGATAGTGTTTGTTTCCATCCTGTATGAAAACTCTGCACGACAGAGTGTTTGTTTCCATCCTGTATGAAAACTCTGTACGACAGACTGTTTGTTTCCATGCTGTATGAAAACTCTGTACGACATAGTTTTTGTTTCCATTCTGTATGAAAACTCTGTACTACAGAGTGTTTGTTTCTATCATCTATGAAAACTCTGTACGACACAGTGTTTCTTTCCATCCTGTATGAAAACTCTGTACGATAGAGTGTTTGTATCCATCCTGTGTAAAACTCTGTACGATAGTGTGTTTTTCCATCCTGTATGTAAACTCTGTCTGATAGAGTGTTTATTCCTATCCTGCATGAAAACTCTGTACAATAGTTTTTGTTTCCATACTGTATGAAAACTCTGTACGATAGTGTTTGTTTCCATCGTGTATGAAAGCTCTGAACGAAAGTGTTTGTTTCCATCCTGTATGAAGACTCTGTACGATAGAATGTTTGTTCCCATTCTGTATGAAAACTCTGAACGACAGAGTGTTTGTTTCCATCCTGTATGAAAACACTTTTTTATAGAGTGTTTGTTTCCATCTTGTATGAAAACTCAGTATGACAGAGTGTTTGTTTCCATCCTGTATGAAAACTCTGTAGGAAAGTGTTTGTTTCCGTGCTGTATGAAAACTCTGTACGATAGAGTGTTTGTTCCCATCCTGCATGAAAACTCTGTACGACAGAGTGTTTCCATCCTGTATGAAAACTTTGTACGATAGTGTTTGTTTCCATGCTGTGTGAAAACTCTGTACGAAAGTGTTTCTTTCCATCCTGTATGAAAACTCTGTACGATAGTGTTTGTTCCCATCCTGTATTAAAACTCTGTAGTACAGAGTGTTTGTTTCCATCCTGTATGAAAACTCTCTAGTACAGAGTGTTTGTTTCCATCTTGGATGAAAACTCTGTACGATAGAGTGTTTGTTTCCATCCTGTATGAGAACTCTGTACGATAGAGTGTTGGTTCCCATCCTGTATGAAAACTCTGTAGGACAGAGTGTTTGTTTCCATCCTGTATGAAAACTCTGTACGAAAGAGTGTTTGATTCCATCCTGTATGAAAACTCTGTACGATTGAGTGTTTGTTCCCATCCTCTATGAATATTCTGTACGACAGAGTGTTTGTTCCCATCCTGTATGAAAACTCTGAACACAGTGTTTGTTGCCATCCTGTATGAAAACACTTTTTTATAGAGTGTTTGTTTCCATCCTGTATGAAAACTCTGTACGACAGAGTGTTTCTTTCCATCCTGTATGAAAACTCTGTAGGAAAGTGTTTGTTTCCATGCTGTATGAAAACTCTGAACGACAGAGTGTTTGTTTCCATCCTGTATGAAAACCCTGTACGATAGAGTGTTTGTTCCCATCCTGTATTAAAACTCTGTACGACAGAGTGTTTGTTTGCATCCTGTATGAAAACTCTGTAGTACAGAGTGTTTGTTTCCATCCTGTATGAAAACTCTCTAGTACAGAGTGTTTGTTTCCATCTTGGATGAAAACTCTGTACGACAGAGTGTTTTTTTTCCCATCATGTATGGAAACTCTGCACGACAGAGTGTTTGTTTCTATCCTGTATGAAAACTCTGTACGACAGAGTGTTTGTTTCCATCCTGTATGAAAACTCTGTACGATAGAGTGTTGGTTCCCATCCTGTATGAAAACTCTGTAGGACAGAGTGTTTGTTTCCATCCTGTATGAAAACTCTGTACGAAAGAGTGTTTGATTCCATCCTGTATGAAAACTCTGTACGATTGAGTGTTTGTTCCCATCCTGTATGAATATTCTGTACGACAGAGTGTTTGTTTCCATCCTGTATGAAAACTCTTTACGACAGAGTGTTTGTTTCCATCCTGTTTGAAAACCCTTTACGATAGAGTGTTTGTTTCTATCCTGTATGGAAACCCTGTACGATAGTGTTTGCTTCCGTCCTGTATGAACACTCAGCACGACAGAGTGTTTGTTTCCATCCTGTATGAAAACTCTGTACGACAGAGTGTTTGTTTCCATCCTGTATGAAAACACTTTTTTATAGAGTGTTTGTTTCCATCCTGTATGAAAACTCTGTACGAAAGAGTGTTTGATTCCATCCTGTATGAAAACTCTGTACGATTGAGTGTTTGTTCCCATCCTCTATGAATATTCTGTACGACAGAGTGTTTGTTCCCATCCTGTATGAAAACTGCGTACGACAGAGTGTTTGTTTCCATCCTGTATGAAAACTCTGTACCACAGAGTGTTTGTTTCCATCGAGTATGAAAGCTCTGTACGATAGATTGTTTGTTTCCATCCTGTATGAAAACTCTTTTTTATATAGTGTTTGTTTCCATCCGGTATCAATACTCTGTACGACAGAGTGTTTGTTTCCACCCTGTATGAAAACCGTGTATGATAGAGTGTTTGTTCCCATCCTGTATGAAAGCACTGTGCGATAGAGTGTTTGTTTCTATCCTGTATGAAAACTCTGTACGACAGAGTGCTTGTTCCCATCCTGTGTGAAAACTCTATACGACAGAGTGTTTGTTTCCATCCTGCATGAAAACTCTGTACGACAGAGTGTTTGTTTCCATCCTGTATGAAAACTGTTTTTTATATAGTGTTTGTTTCCGTCCTGTATGAACACTCTGTACGATAGTGTTTGTTTCCATGCTGTATGAAAACTCTCTACATTAGAGTATTTGTTTCCATCCTGTATGAAAACTCTGTACGACATAGTTTTTGTTTCCATGCTGTATGAAAACTCTGTACGTCAGAGTGTTTGTTCCCATCCTGTATGAAAACTCTGTACGACATAGTGTTACTTTCCATCCTGTATGAAAACTCTGTACGACATAGTGTTTGTTTCCATTCTGTATGAAATCTCTGTAAGACAGAGGGGTTTTTTCCATCCTGCATGAAAACTCTGTACGAGAGTGTTTGTTCCCAACCTGCATGAAAACTGTGTACGACAGAGTGTTTCCATCCTGTATGAAAACTTTGTACGATAGTGTTTGTTTCCATCCTGTATGAAAACTCTGTACGAAAGAGTGTTTGATTCCATCCTGTATGAAAACTCTGTACGATTGAGTGTTTGTTCACATCCTGTATGAATATTCTGTACGACAGAGTGTTTGTTTCCATCCTGTATGAAAACTCTTTACGATAGAGTGTTTCTTTCTATCCTGTATGAAAACTCTGTACGATAGAGTGTTTGTTTCCATACTCTATGAAAACCCTGTACGATAGTGTTTGCTTCCGTCCTGTATGAACACTCAGCACGACAGAGTGTTTGTTTCCATCCTGTATGAAAACTCTGTACGACAGAGTCTTTGTTTCCATCCTGTATGAAAACACTTTTTTATAGAGTGTTTGTTTCCATCCTGTATGAAAACTCTGTAGTACAGAGTGTTTGTTTCCATCCAGTATGAAAACTCTGTACGATAGTGTTTGTTTCCATCCTGTATGAAAACTCTGCACGACAGAGTGTTTGTTTCCATCCTGTATGAAAACTCTGTACGACAGACTGTTTGTTTCCATGCTGTATGAAAACTCTGTACGACATAGTTTTTGTTTCCATTCTGTATGAAAACTCTGTACTACAGAGTGTTTGTTTCTATCATCTATGAAAACTCTGTACGACACAGTGTTTCTTTCCATCCTGTATGAAAACTCTGTACGATAGAGTGTTTGTATCCATCCTGTGTAAAACTCTGTACGATAGTGTGTTTTTCCATCCTGTATGTAAACTCTGTCTGATAGAGTGTTTATTCCTATCCTGCATGAAAACTCTGTACGATAGTTTTTGTTTCCATACTGTATGAAAACTCTGTACGATAGTGTTTGTTTCCATCGTGTATGAAAGCTCTGAACGAAAGTGTTTGTTTCCATCCTGTATGAAGACTCTGTACGATAGAATGTTTGTTCCCATTCTGTATGAAAACTCTGAACGACAGAGTGTTTGTTTCCATCCTGTATGAAAACACTTTTTTATAGAGTGTTTGTTTCCATCTTGTATGAAAACTCAGTATGACAGAGTGTTTGTTTCCATCCTGTATGAAAACTCTGTAGGAAAGTGTTTGTTTCCGTGCTGTATGAAAACTCTGTACGATAGAGTGTTTGTTCCCATCCTGCATGAAAACTCTGTACGACAGAGTGTTTCCATCCTGTATGAAAACTTTGTACGATAGTGTTTGTTTCCATGCTGTGTGAAAACTCTGTACGAAAGTGTTTCTTTCCATCCTGTATGAAAACTCTGTACGATAGTGTTTGTTCCCATCCTGTATTAAAACTCTGTAGTACAGAGTGTTTGTTTCCATCCTGTATGAAAACTCTCTAGTACAGAGTGTTTGTTTCCATCTTGGATGAAAACTCTGTACGATAGAGTGTTTGTTTCCATCCTGTATGAGAACTCTGTACGATAGAGTGTTGGTTCCCATCCTGTATGAAAACTCTGTAGGACAGAGTGTTTGTTTCCATCCTGTATGAAAACTCTGTACGAAAGAGTGTTTGATTCCATCCTGTATGAAAACTCTGTACGATTGAGTGTTTGTTCCCATCCTCTATGAATATTCTGTACGACAGAGTGTTTGTTCCCATCCTGTATGAAAACTCTGAACACAGTGTTTGTTGCCATCCTGTATGAAAACACTTTTTTATAGAGTGTTTGTTTCCATCCTGTATGAAAACTCTGTACGACAGAGTGTTTCTTTCCATCCTGTATGAAAACTCTGTAGGAAAGTGTTTGTTTCCATGCTGTATGAAAACTCTGAACGACAGAGTGTTTGTTTCCATCCTGTATGAAAACCCTGTACGATAGAGTGTTTGTTCCCATCCTGTATTAAAACTCTGTACGACAGAGTGTTTGTTTGCATCCTGTATGAAAACTCTGTAGTACAGAGTGTTTGTTTCCATCCTGTATGAAAACTCTCTAGTACAGAGTGTTTGTTTCCATCTTGGATGAAAACTCTGTACGACAGAGTGTTTTTTTTCCCATCATGTATGGAAACTCTGCACGACAGAGTGTTTGTTTCTATCCTGTATGAAAACTCTGTACGACAGAGTGTTTGTTTCCATCCTGTATGAAAACTCTGTACGATAGAGTGTTGGTTCCCATCCTGTATGAAAACTCTGTAGGACAGAGTGTTTGTTTCCATCCTGTATGAAAACTCTGTACGAAAGAGTGTTTGATTCCATCCTGTATGAAAACTCTGTACGATTGAGTGTTTGTTCCCATCCTGTATGAATATTCTGTACGACAGAGTGTTTGTTTCCATCCTGTATGAAAACTCTTTACGACAGAGTGTTTGTTTCCATCCTGTTTGAAAACCCTTTACGATAGAGTGTTTGTTTCTATCCTGTATGGAAACCCTGTACGATAGTGTTTGCTTCCGTCCTGTATGAACACTCAGCACGACAGAGTGTTTGTTTCCATCCTGTATGAAAACTCTGTACGACAGAGTGTTTGTTTCCATCCTGTATGAAAACACTTTTTTATAGAGTGTTTGTTTCCATCCTGTATGAAAACTCAGTAGTACAGAGTGTTTGTTTCCATCCAGTATGAAAACTCTGTACGATAGTGTTTGTTTCCATCCTGTATGAAAACTCTGCACGACAGAGTGTTTGTTTCCATCCTGTATGAAAACTCTGTACGACAGACTGTTTGTTTCCATGCTGTATGAAAACTCTGTACGATAGTGTTTGTTCCCATCCTGTATTAAAACTCTGTAGTACAGAGTGTTTGTTTCCATCCTGTATGAAAACTCTCTAGTACAGAGTGTTTGTTTCCATCTTGGATGAAAACTCTGTACGATAGAGTGTTTGTTTCCATCCTGTATGAGAACTCTGTACGATAGAGTGTTGGTTCCCATCCTGTATGAAAACTCTGTAGGACAGAGTGTTTGTTTCCATCCTGTATGAAAACTCTGTACGAAAGAGTGTTTGATTCCATCCTGTATGAAAACTCTGTACGATTGAGTGTTTGTTCCCATCCTCTATGAATATTCTGTACGACAGAGTGTTTGTTCCCATCCTGTATGAAAACTCTGAACACAGTGTTTGTTGCCATCCTGTATGAAAACACTTTTTTATAGAGTGTTTGTTTCCATCCTGTATGAAAACTCTGTACGACAGAGTGTTTCTTTCCATCCTGTATGAAAACTCTGTAGGAAAGTGTTTGTTTCCATGCTGTATGAAAACTCTGAACGACAGAGTGTTTGTTTCCATCCTGTATGAAAACCCTGTACGATAGAGTGTTTGTTCCCATCCTGTATTAAAACTCTGTACGACAGAGTGTTTGTTTGCATCCTGTATGAAAACTCTGTAGTACAGAGTGTTTGTTTCCATCCTGTATGAAAACTCTCTAGTACAGAGTGTTTGTTTCCATCTTGGATGAAAACTCTGTACGACAGAGTGTTTTTTTTCCCATCATGTATGGAAACTCTGCACGACAGAGTGTTTGTTTCTATCCTGTATGAAAACTCTGTACGACAGAGTGTTTGTTTCCATCCTGTATGAAAACTCTGTACGATAGAGTGTTGGTTCCCATCCTGTATGAAAACTCTGTAGGACAGAGTGTTTGTTTCCATCCTGTATGAAAACTCTGTACGAAAGAGTGTTTGATTCCATCCTGTATGAAAACTCTGTACGATTGAGTGTTTGTTCCCATCCTGTATGAATATTCTGTACGACAGAGTGTTTGTTTCCATCCTGTATGAAAACTCTTTACGACAGAGTGTTTGTTTCCATCCTGTTTGAAAACCCTTTACGATAGAGTGTTTGTTTCTATCCTGTATGGAAACCCTGTACGATAGTGTTTGCTTCCGTCCTGTATGAACACTCAGCACGACAGAGTGTTTGTTTCCATCCTGTATGAAAACTCTGTACGACAGAGTGTTTGTTTCCATCCTGTATGAAAACACTTTTTTATAGAGTGTTTGTTTCCATCCTGTATGAAAACTCTGTACGAAAGAGTGTTTGATTCCATCCTGTATGAAAACTCTGTACGATTGAGTGTTTGTTCCCATCCTCTATGAATATTCTGTACGACAGAGTGTTTGTTCCCATCCTGTATGAAAACTGCGTACGACAGAGTGTTTGTTTCCATCCTGTATGAAAACTCTGTACCACAGAGTGTTTGTTTCCATCGAGTATGAAAGCTCTGTACGATAGATTGTTTGTTTCCATCCTGTATGAAAACTCTTTTTTATATAGTGTTTGTTTCCATCCGGTATCAATACTCTGTACGACAGAGTGTTTGTTTCCACCCTGTATGAAAACCGTGTATGATAGAGTGTTTGTTCCCATCCTGTATGAAAGCACTGTGCGATAGAGTGTTTGTTTCTATCCTGTATGAAAACTCTGTACGACAGAGTGCTTGTTCCCATCCTGTGTGAAAACTCTATACGACAGAGTGTTTGTTTCCATCCTGCATGAAAACTCTGTACGACAGAGTGTTTGTTTCCATCCTGTATGAAAACTGTTTTTTATATAGTGTTTGTTTCCGTCCTGTATGAACACTCTGTACGATAGTGTTTGTTTCCATGCTGTATGAAAACTCTCTACATTAGAGTATTTGTTTCCATCCTGTATGAAAACTCTGTACGACATAGTTTTTGTTTCCATGCTGTATGAAAACTCTGTACGTCAGAGTGTTTGTTCCCATCCTGTATGAAAACTCTGTACGACATAGTGTTACTTTCCATCCTGTATGAAAACTCTGTACGACATAGTGTTTGTTTCCATTCTGTATGAAATCTCTGTAAGACAGAGGGGTTTTTTCCATCCTGCATGAAAACTCTGTACGAGAGTGTTTGTTCCCAACCTGCATGAAAACTGTGTACGACAGAGTGTTTCCATCCTGTATGAAAACTTTGTACGATAGTGTTTGTTTCCATCCTGTATGAAAACTCTGTACGAAAGAGTGTTTGATTCCATCCTGTATGAAAACTCTGTACGATTGAGTGTTTGTTCACATCCTGTATGAATATTCTGTACGACAGAGTGTTTGTTTCCATCCTGTATGAAAACTCTTTACGATAGAGTGTTTCTTTCTATCCTGTATGAAAACTCTGTACGATAGAGTGTTTGTTTCCATACTCTATGAAAACCCTGTACGATAGTGTTTGCTTCCGTCCTGTATGAACACTCAGCACGACAGAGTGTTTGTTTCCATCCTGTATGAAAACTCTGTACGACAGAGTCTTTGTTTCCATCCTGTATGAAAACACTTTTTTATAGAGTGTTTGTTTCCATCCTGTATGAAAACTCTGTAGTACAGAGTGTTTGTTTCCATCCAGTATGAAAACTCTGTACGATAGTGTTTGTTTCCATCCTGTATGAAAACTCTGCACGACAGAGTGTTTGTTTCCATCCTGTATGAAAACTCTGTACGACAGACTGTTTGTTTCCATGCTGTATGAAAACTCTGTACGACATAGTTTTTGTTTCCATTCTGTATGAAAACTCTGTACTACAGAGTGTTTGTTTCTATCATCTATGAAAACTCTGTACGACACAGTGTTTCTTTCCATCCTGTATGAAAACTCTGTACGATAGAGTGTTTGTATCCATCCTGTGTAAAACTCTGTACGATAGTGTGTTTTTCCATCCTGTATGTAAACTCTGTCTGATAGAGTGTTTATTCCTATCCTGCATGAAAACTCTGTACGATAGTTTTTGTTTCCATACTGTATGAAAACTCTGTACGATAGTGTTTGTTTCCATCGTGTATGAAAGCTCTGAACGAAAGTGTTTGTTTCCATCCTGTATGAAGACTCTGTACGATAGAATGTTTGTTCCCATTCTGTATGAAAACTCTGAACGACAGAGTGTTTGTTTCCATCCTGTATGAAAACACTTTTTTATAGAGTGTTTGTTTCCATCTTGTATGAAAACTCAGTATGACAGAGTGTTTGTTTCCATCCTGTATGAAAACTCTGTAGGAAAGTGTTTGTTTCCGTGCTGTATGAAAACTCTGTACGATAGAGTGTTTGTTCCCATCCTGCATGAAAACTCTGTACGACAGAGTGTTTCCATCCTGTATGAAAACTTTGTACGATAGTGTTTGTTTCCATGCTGTGTGAAAACTCTGTACGAAAGTGTTTCTTTCCATCCTGTATGAAAACTCTGTACGATAGTGTTTGTTCCCATCCTGTATTAAAACTCTGTAGTACAGAGTGTTTGTTTCCATCCTGTATGAAAACTCTCTAGTACAGAGTGTTTGTTTCCATCTTGGATGAAAACTCTGTACGATAGAGTGTTTGTTTCCATCCTGTATGAGAACTCTGTACGATAGAGTGTTGGTTCCCATCCTGTATGAAAACTCTGTAGGACAGAGTGTTTGTTTCCATCCTGTATGAAAACTCTGTACGAAAGAGTGTTTGATTCCATCCTGTATGAAAACTCTGTACGATTGAGTGTTTGTTCCCATCCTCTATGAATATTCTGTACGACAGAGTGTTTGTTCCCATCCTGTATGAAAACTCTGAACACAGTGTTTGTTTCCATCCTGTATGAAAACTCTGTACGACAGAGTGTTTCTTTCCATCCTGTATGAAAACTCTGTAGGAAAGTGTTTGTTTCCATGCTGTATGAAAACTCTGAACGACAGAGTGTTTGTTTCCATCCTGTATGAAAACCCTGTACGATAGAGTGTTTGTTCCCATCCTGTATTAAAACTCTGTACGACAGAGTGTTTGTTTGCATCCTGTATGAAAACTCTGTAGTACAGAGTGTTTGTTTCCATCCTGTATGAAAACTCTCTAGTACAGAGTGTTTGTTTCCATCTTGGATGAAAACTCTGTACGACAGAGTGTTTTTTTTCCCATCATGTATGGAAACTCTGCACGACAGAGTGTTTGTTTCTATCCTGTATGAAAACTCTGTACGACAGAGTGTTTGTTTCCATCCTGTATGAAAACTCTGTACGATAGAGTGTTGGTTCCCATCCTGTATGAAAACTCTGTAGGACAGAGTGTTTGTTTCCATCCTGTATGAAAACTCTGTACGAAAGAGTGTTTGATTCCATCCTGTATGAAAACTCTGTACGATTGAGTGTTTGTTCCCATCCTGTATGAATATTCTGTACGACAGAGTGTTTGTTTCCATCCTGTATGAAAACTCTTTACGACAGAGTGTTTGTTTCCATCCTGTTTGAAAACCCTTTACGATAGAGTGTTTGTTTCTATCCTGTATGGAAACCCTGTACGATAGTGTTTGCTTCCGTCCTGTATGAACACTCAGCACGACAGAGTGTTTGTTTCCATCCTGTATGAAAACTCTGTACGACAGAGTGTTTGTTTCCATCCTGTATGAAAACACTTTTTTATAGAGTGTTTGTTTCCATCCTGTATGAAAACTCAGTAGTACAGAGTGTTTGTTTCCATCCAGTATGAAAACTCTGTACGATAGTGTTTGTTTCCATCCTGTATGAAAACTCTGCACGACAGAGTGTTTGTTTCCATCCTGTATGAAAACTCTGTACGACAGACTGTTTGTTTCCATGCTGTATGAAAACTCTGTACGACATAGTTTTTGTTTCCATTCTGTATGAAAACTCTGTACTACAGAGTGTTTGTTTCTATCATGTATGAAAACTCTGTACGACACAGTGTTTCTTTCCATCCTGTATGAAAACTCTGTACGATAGAGTGTTTGTATCCATCCTGTGTAAAACTCTGTACGATAGTGTGTGTTTCCATCCTGTATGTAAACTCTGTCTGATAGAGTGTTTATTCCTATCCTGCATGAAAACTCTGTACGATAGTGTTTGTTTCCATACTGTATGAAAACTCTGTACGATAGTGTTTGTTTCCATCGTGTATGAAAGCTCTGAACGAAAGTGTTTGTTTCCATCCTGTATGAAGACTCTGTACGATAGAATGTTTGTTCCCATTCTGTATGAAAACTCTGAACGACAGAGTGTTTGTTTCCATCCTGTATGAAAACACTTTTTTATAGAGTGTTTGTTTCCATCTTGTATGAAAACTCAGTATGACAGAGTGTTTGTTTCCATCCTGTATGAAAACTCTGTAGGAAAGTGTTTGTTTCCGTGCTGTATGAAAACTCTGTACGACAGAGTGTTTGTTCCCATCCTGTATGAAATCTCTGTACGACAGAGGGTTTTTTTCCATCCTGCATGAAAACTCTGTACGAGAGTGTTTGTTCCCATCCTGTATGAAAACTCTGTACGACAGAGTGTTTGTTTCCATCCTGTATGAAAACTCTGTATGACAGTGTTTCTTTCCATTCTGTATGAAAACTTTGTACGATAGTGTTTGTTTCCATCCTGTATGAAAACTCTGTACGATAGAGTGTTTGTTTCCATCCTGTATGAAAACTCTGTAGTACAGAGTGTTTGTTTCCATCCTGTATGAAAACTCTGTAGTACAGAGTGTTTGTTTCCATCCTGTATGAAAACTCTCTAGTACAGAGTGTTTGTTTCCATCCTGTATGAAAAGTTTGTACGACAGAGTGTTTGTTTCCATCCTGTATGAAAACTCTTTTTTATATAGTGTTTGTTTCCATCCGGTATGAAAACTCTGTACTATACAGTGTTTGTTTCCATCCTGTATGAAAACTTTTTTATATAGTGTTTGTTTCCATCCGGTATGAAAACATTCTACTATACATTGTTTGTTTCTATCCTGTATGAAAACTCTGTACGACAGAGTGTTTGTTTCCATCCTGTTTGAAAACCCTTTACGACAGAGTGTTTGTTTTTATCCTGTATGAAAACTCTGTACGATAGTGTTTTTTTCCATACTGTATGAAAACTCTGTACGATAGTGTTTGTTTCCATTCTGTATGAAAAGTCTGTACGATAGAGTGTTTGTTTCCATCCTGTATGAAACCTCTGTACGTCAGAGTGGTTGTTTCCATCCTGTATGAAAACTCTGTACGATAGAGTGTTTGTTTCCATCCTGTATGAAAACTCTGTACGATAGAGTGTTGGTTCCCATCCTGTATGAAAACTCTGTACGATTCAGTGTTTGTTCCCATTCTGTATGAATGTTCTGTACGACAGAGTGTTTGTTTCCATCCAGTATGAAAACTCTGCACGATAGTGTTTGTTTCCATCCTGTATGAAAACTCTGCACGATAGTGTTTGTTTCCATCCTGTATGAAAACTCTGTACGACAGACTGTTTGTTTCCATGCTGTATGAAAATTCTGTACGACATAGTTTTTGTTTGCATTCTGTATGAAAACTCTGTACTACAGAGTGTTTGTTTGCATTCTGTATGAAAACTCTGTACGACACAGTGTTTCTTTCCATCCTGTATGAAAACTCTGTACGACAGAGTGTTTGTTTCCATCCTGTATGAAAACTCTTTTTTATAGTGTTTGTTCCCATCCTGTATGAAAACTCTGAACGACAGAGTGTTTGTTCCCATCATGTATGAAAACTCTGTACGACATAGTGTTTGTTTCCATGCTCTATGAAAACTCTGCACGACAGAGTGTTTGTATCCATCCTGTATGAAAACTCTGTACGACAGAGTGTTTGTATCCAGCCTGTATGAAAACTCTGTACGATAGTGTTTGTTTCCATGCTGTATGAAAACTATTTACATTAGAGTGTGTGTTTCCATCCTGCATGAAAACTCTGTACGACAGAGTGTTTGTTTCCATCCTGTATGAAAACTCTGTACGACAGAGTGTTTGTTTCCATCCTGTAAGAAAACTCTGTAGAACAGAGTGTTGGTTTCCATCTTGTATGAAAACTGCGTACGACAGAGTGTTTGTTTCCATCCTGTATGAAAACTCTGTAGCATAGAGTGTTTGTTTCCATCGAGTATGAAAGCTCTGTACGATAGATTGTTTGTTTCCATCCTGTATGAAAACTCTTGTTTATATAGTGTTTGTTTCAATCCGGTATGAAAACTCTGTACGACAGAGTGTTTGTTTCCACCCTGTATGCAAACCGTGTATGATAGAGTGTTTGTTCCCATCCTGTATGAAAACACTGTGCGATAGAGTGTTTGTTTCTATCCTGTATGAAAACTCTGTAGTACAGAGTGTTTGTTTCCATCCAGTATGAAAACTCTGTACGATCGTGTTTGTTTCCATCCTGTATGAAAACTCTGCACGACAGAGTGTTTGTTTCCATCCTGTATGAAAACTCTGCACGACAGAGTGTTTGTTTCCATCCTGTATGAAAACTCTGTACGACAGACTGTTTGTTTCCATGCTGTATGAAAACTCTGTACGACATAGTTTTTGTTTGCATTCTGTATGAAAACTCTGTACTACAGAGTGTTTGTTTCTATCCTGTATGAAAACTCTGTACGACACAGTGTTTCTTTCCATCCTGTATGAAAACTCTGTACGACAGAGTGTTTGTTTCCATCCTGTATGAAAACTCTTTTTTATAGTGTTTGTTCCCATCCTGTATGAAAACTCTGAACGACAGAGTGTTTGTTCCCATCATGTATGAAAACTCTGTACGACATAGTGTTTGTTTCCATGCTCTATGAAAACTCTGCACGACAGAGTGTTTGTTTCCATCCTGTATGAAAACTCTGTACGACAGAGTGTATGTATCCAGCCTGTATGAAAACTCTGTACGATAGTGTTTGTTTCCATGCTGTATGAAAACTATTTACATTAGAGTGTGTGTTTCCATCCTGCATGAAAACTCTGTACGACAGAGTGTTTGTTTCCATCCTGTAAGAAAACTCTGTAGAACAGAGTGTTGGTTTCCATCCTGTATGAAAACTGCGTACGACAGAGTGTTTGTTTCCATCCTGTATGAAAACTCTGTACCATAGAGTGTTTGTTTCCATCGAGTATGAAAGCTCTGTACGATAGATTGTTTGTTTCCATCCTGTATGAAAACTCTTTTTTATATAGTGTTTGTTTCCATCCGGTATGAAAACTCTGTACGACAGAGTGTTTGTTTCCACCCTGTATGAAAACCGTGTATGATAGAGTGTTTGTTCCCATCCTGTATGAAAACACTGTGCGATAGAGTGTTTGTTTCTATCCTGTATGAAAACTCTGTACGACAGAGTGTTTGTTCCCATCCTGTGTGAAAACTCTATACGACAGAGTGTTTGTTTCCATCCTGCATGAAAACTCTGTACGACAGAGTGTTTGTTTCCATCCTGTATGAAAACTGTTTTTTATATAGTGTTTGTTTCCGTCCTGTATGAACACTCTGTACGATAGTGTTTGTTTGCATCGTGTATGAAAGCTCTGAACGACAGAGTGTTTGTTTCCATCCTGTTTGAAGACTCTGTACGATAGTGTTTGTTTACATGCTGTATGAAAACTCTGTACGACATAGTTTTTGTTTCCATGCTGTATGAAAACTCTGTACGTCAGAGTGTTTGTTTCCATCCTGTATGAAAACTCTGTACGATAGAGTGTTTGTTTCCATCCTGCATGAGAAAACTTTTTTATACAGTGTTTGTTCCCATCCTGTATGAAAACTCTGAACGAGAGTGTTTGTTCCCATCCTGTGTGAAAACTCTGTACGACATAGTGTTTGTTTCCATTCTGTATGAAATCTCTGTAAGACAGAGGGTTTTTTCCATCCTGCATGAAAACTCTGTACGAAAGTGTTTGTTCCCAACCTGTATGAAAACTCTGTACGATAGTGTTTGTTTCCATCCTGTATGAAAACTCTGTACGACAGCGTGTTTGATTCCATCCTGTATGAAAACGCTGTACGATAGAGTGTTTGTTCCCATCCTGTATGAATATTCTGTACGACAGAGTGTTTGTTTCCATCGAGTATGAAAGCTCTGTACGATAGATTGTTTGTTTCCATCCTGTATGAAAACTCTTTTTTATATAGTGTTTGTTTCCATCCGGTATGAATACTCTGTACGACAGAGTGTTTGTTTTCACCCTGTATGAAAACCGTGTATGATAGAGTGTTTGTTCCCATCCTGTATGAAAGCACTGTGCGATAGAGTGTTTGTTTCTATCCTGTATGAAAACTCTGTACGAAAGAGTGTTTGTTCCCATCCTGTGTGAAAACTCTATACGACAGAGTGTTTGTTTCCATCCTGCATGAAAACTCTGTACGACAGAGTGTTTGTTTCCATCCTGTATGAAAACTGTTTTTTATATAGTGTTTGTTTCCGTCCTGTATGAACACTCTGTACGATAGTGTTTGTTTCCATGCTGTATGAAAACTCTCTACATTAGAGTATTTGTTTCCATCCTGTATGAAAACTCTGTACGACAGAGTGTTTGTTTCCATGCTGTATGAAAACTCTGTACGACATAGTTTTTGTTTCCATGCTGTATGAAAACTCTGTACGTCAGAGTGTTTGTTCCCATCCTGTATGAAAACTCTGTACGACATAGTGTTACTTTCCATCCTGTATGAAAACTCTGTACGACATAGTGTTTGTTTCCATTCTGTATGAAATCTCTGTAAGACAGAGGGGTTTTTTCCATCCTGCATGAAAACTCTGTACGAGAGTGTTTGTTCCCAACCTGCATGAAAACTGTGTACGACAGAGTGTTTCCATCCTGTATGAAAACTTTGTACGATAGTGTTTGTTTCCATGCTGTGTGAAAACTCTGTACGAAAGTGTTTCTTTCCATCCTGTATGAAAACTGTGTACGATAGTGTTTGTTCCCATCCTGTATTAAAACTCTGTAGTACAGAGTGTTTGTTTCCATCCTGTATGAAAACTCTCTAGTACAGAGTGTTTGTTTCCATCTTGGATGAAAACTCTGTACGATAGAGTGTTTGTTTCCATCCTGTATGAGAACTCTGTACGATAGAGTGTTGGTTCCCATCCTGTATGAAAACTCTGTAGGACAGAGTGTTTGTTTCCATCCTGTATGAAAACTCTGTACGAAAGAGTGTTTGATTCCATCCTGTATGAAAACTCTGTACGATTGAGTGTTTGTTCCCATCCTCTATGAATATTCTGTACGACAGAGTGTTTGTTCCCATCCTGTATGAAAACTCTGAACAACAGTGTTTGTTGCCATCCTGTATGAAAACACTTTTTTATAGAGTGTTTGTTTCCATCCTGTATGAAAACTCTGTACGACAGAGTGTTTCTTTCCATCCTGTATGAAAACTCTGTAGGAAAGTGTTTGTTTCCATGCTGTATGAAAACTCTGAACGACAGAGTGTTTGTTTCCATCCTGTATGAAAACCCTGTACGATAGAGTGTTTGTTCCCATCCTGTATTAAAACTCTGTACGACAGAGTGTTTGTTTGCATCCTGTATGAAAACTCTGTAGTACAGAGTGTTTGTTTCCATCCTGTATGAAAACTCTCTACTACAGAGTGTTTGTTTCCATCTTGGATGAAAACTCTGTACGACAGAGTGTTTTTTTTCCCATCATGTATGGAAACTCTGCACGACAGAGTGTTTGTTTCTATCCTGTATGAAAACTCTGTACGACAGAGTGTTTGTTTCCATCCTGTATGAAAACTCTGTACGATAGAGTGTTGGTTCCCATCCTGTATGAAAACTCTGTAGGACAGAGTGTTTGTTTCCATCCTGTATGAAAACTCTGTACGAAAGAGTGTTTGATTCCATCCTGTATGAAAACTCTGTACGATTGAGTGTTTGTTCACATCCTGTATGAATATTCTGTACGACAGAGTGTTTGTTTCCATCCTGTATGAAAACTCTTTACGATAGAGTGTTTGTTTCTATCCTGTATGAAAACTCTGTACGATAGAGTGTTTGTTTCCATACTCTATGAAAACCCTGTACGATAGTGTTTGCTTCCGTCCTGTATGAACACTCAGCACGACAGAGTGTTTGTTTCCATCCTGTATGAAAACTCTGTACGACAGAGTGTTTGTTTCCATCCTGTATGAAAACACTTTTTTATAGAGTGTTTGTTTCCATCCTGTATGAAAACTCTGTAGTACAGAGTGTTTGTTTCCATCCAGTATGAAAACTCTGTACGATAGTGTTTGTTTCCATCCTGTATGAAAACTCTGCACGACAGAGTGTTTGTTTCCATCCTGTATGAAAACTCTGTACGACAGACTGTTTGTTTCCATGCTGTATGAAAACTCTGTACGACATAGTTTTTGTTTCCATTCTGTATGAAAACTCTGTACTACAGAGTGTTTGTTTCTATCATCTATGAAAACTCTGTACGACACAGTGTTTCTTTCCATCCTGTATGAAAACTCTGTACGATAGAGTGTTTGTATCCATCCTGTGTAAAACTCTGTTCGATAGTGTGTTTTTCCATCCTGTATGTAAACTCTGTCTGATAGAGTGTTTATTCCTATCCTGCATGAAAACTCTGTACGATAGTTTTTGTTTCCATACTGTATGAAAACTCTGTACGATAGTGTTTGTTTCCATCGTGTATGAAAGCTCTGAACGAAAGTGTTTGTTTCCATCCTGTATGAAGACTCTGTACGATAGAATGTTTGTTCCCATTCTGTATGAAAACTCTGAACGACAGAGTGTTTGTTTCCATCCTGTATGAAAACACTTTTTTATAGAGTGTTTGTTTCCATCTTGTATGAAAACTCAGTATGACAGAGTGTTTGTTTCCATCCTGTATGAAAACTCTGTAGGAAAGTGTTTGTTTCCGTGCTGTATGAAAACTCTGTACGATAGAGTGTTTGTTCCCATCCTGCATGAAAACTCTGTACGACAGAGTGTTTCCATCCTGTATGAAAACTTTGTACGATAGTGTTTGTTTCCATGCTGTGTGAAAACTCTGTACGAAAGTGTTTCTTTCCATCCTGTATGAAAACTCTGTACGATAGTGTTTGTTCCCATCCTGTATTAAAACTCTGTAGTACAGAGTGTTTGTTTCCATCCTGTATGAAAACTCTCTAGTACAGAGTGTTTGTTTCCATCTTGGATGAAAACTCTGTACGATAGAGTGTTTGTTTCCATCCTGTATGAGAACTCTGTACGATAGAGTGTTGGTTCCCATCCTGTATGAAAACTCTGTAGGACAGAGTGTTTGTTTCCATCCTGTATGAAAACTCTGTACGAAAGAGTGTTTGATTCCATCCTGTATGAAAACTCTGTACGATTGAGTGTTTGTTCCCATCCTCTATGAATATTCTGTACGACAGAGTGTTTGTTCCCATCCTGTATGAAAACTCTGAACAACAGTGTTTGTTGCCATCCTGTATGAAAACACTTTTTTATAGAGTGTTTCTTTCCATCCTGTATGAAAACTCTGTAGGAAAGTGTTTGTTTCCATGCTGTATGAAAACTCTGAACGACAGTGTTTGTTTCCATCCTGTATGAAAACCCTGTACGATAGAGTGTTTGTTCCCATCCTGTATTAAAACTCTGTACGACAGAGTGTTTGTTTGCATCCTGTATGAAAACTCTGTAGTACAGAGTGTTTGTTTCCATCCTGTATGAAAACTCTCTAGTACAGAGTGTTTGTTTCCATCTTGGATGAAAACTCTGTACGACAGAGTGTTTTTTTTCCCATCATGTATGGAAACTCTGTACGACAGAGTGTTTGTTTCCATCCTGTATGAAAACTCTGTACGATAGAGTGTTGGTTCCCATCCTGTATGAAAACTCTGTAGGACAGAGTGTTTGTTTCCATCCTGTATGAAAACTCTGTACGAAAGAGTGTTTGATTCCATCCTGTATGAAAACTCTGTACGATTGAGTGTTTGTTCCCATCCTGTATGAATATTCTGTACGACAGAGTGTTTGTTTCCATCCTGTATGAAAACTCTTTACGACAGAGTGTTTGTTTCCATCCTGTTTGAAAACCCTTTACGATAGAGTGTTTGTTTCTATCCTGTATGGAAACCCTGTACGATAGTGTTTGCTTCCATTCTGTATGAAAACTCTGTACGACAGAGTGTTTGATTCCATCCTGTATGAAAACTCTGTACGATTGAGTGTTTGTTCCCATCCTGTATGAATATTCTGTACGACAGAGTGTTTGTTTCCATCCTGTATGAAGACTCTGTACGATAGAGTGTTTGTTTCCAACCTGTATGAAAACTCTTTTTTATAGAGTGTTTGTTCCCATCCTGTATGAAAACTCTGTAGTACAGAGTGTTTGTTTCCATCCTGTATGAAAACACTTTTTTATAGAGTGTTTGTTTCCATCCTGTATGAAAACTCTGTAGTACAGAGTGTTTGTTTCCATCCAGTATGAAAACTCTGTACGATAGTGTTTGTTTCCATCCTGTATGAAAACTCTCTAGTACAGAGTGTTTGTTTCCATCCTGTATGAAAACTCTGTACGAAAGAGTGTTTGATTCCATCCTGTATGAAAACTCTGTACGATTGAGTGTTTGTTCCCATCCTCTATGAATATTCTGTACGACAGAGTGTTTGTTCCCATCCTGTATGAAAACTGCGTACGACAGAGTGTTTGTTTCCATCCTGTATGAAAACTCTGTACCACAGAGTGTTTGTTTCCATCGAGTATGAAAGCTCTGTACGATAGATTGTTTGTTTCCATCCGGTATGAATACTCTGTACGACAGAGTGTTTGTTTCCACCCTGTATGAAAACCGTGTATGATAGAGTGTTTGTTCCCATCCTGTATGAAAGCACTGTGCGATAGAGTGTTTGTTTCTATCCTGTATGAAAACTCTGTATGACAGAGTGTTTGTTCCCATCCTGTGTGAAAACTCTATACGACAGAGTGTTTGTTTCCATCCTGCATGAAAACTCTGTACGACAGAGTGTTTGTTTCCATCCTGTATGAAAACTGTTTTTTATATAGTGTTTGTTTCCGTCCTGTATGAACACTCTGTACGATAGTGTTTGTTTCCATGCTGTATGAAAACTCTCTACATTAGAGTATTTGTTTCCATCCTGTATGAAAACTCTGTACGACAGAGTGTTTGTTTCCATGCTGTATGAAAACTCTGTACGACATAGTTTTTGTTTCCATGCTGTATGAAAACTCTGTACGTCAGAGTGTTTGTTCCCATCCTGTATGAAAACTCTGTACGACATAGTGTTACTTTCCATCCTGTATGAAAACTCTGTACGACATAGTGTTTGTTTCCATTCTGTATGAAATCTCTGTAAGACAGAGGGGTTTTTTCCATCCTGCATGAAAACTCTGTACGAGAGTGTTTGTTCCCAACCTGCATGAAAACTGTGTACGACAGAGTGTTTCCATCCTGTATGAAAACTTTGTACGATAGTGTTTGTTTCCATGCTGTGTGAAAACTCTGTACGAAAGTGTTTCTTTCCATCCTGTATGAAAACTGTGTACGATAGTGTTTGTTCCCATCCTGTATTAAAACTCTGTAGTACAGAGTGTTTGTTTCCATCCTGTATGAAAACTCTCTAGTACAGAGTGTTTGTTTCCATCTTGGATGAAAACTCTGTACGATAGAGTGTTTGTTTCCATCCTGTATGAGAACTCTGTACGATAGAGTGTTGGTTCCCATCCTGTATGAAAACTCTGTAGGACAGAGTGTTTGTTTCCATCCTGTATGAAAACTCTGTACGAAAGAGTGTTTGATTCCATCCTGTATGAAAACTCTGTACGATTGAGTGTTTGTTCCCATCCTCTATGAATATTCTGTACGACAGAGTGTTTGTTCCCATCCTGTATGAAAACTCTGAACAACAGTGTTTGTTGCCATCCTGTATGAAAACACTTTTTTATAGAGTGTTTGTTTCCATCCTGTATGAAAACTCTGTACGACAGAGTGTTTCTTTCCATCCTGTATGAAAACTCTGTAGGAAAGTGTTTGTTTCCATGCTGTATGAAAACTCTGTACGACAGAGTGTTTGTTTCCATCCTGTATGAAAACTCTGTACGATAGAGTGTTGGTTCCCATCCTGTATGAAAACTCTGTAGGACAGAGTGTTTGTTTCCATCCTGTATGAAAACTCTGTACGAAAGAGTGTTTGATTCCATCCTGTATGAAAACTCTGTACGATTGAGTGTTTGTTCACATCCTGTATGAATATTCTGTACGACAGAGTGTTTGTTTCCATCCTGTATGAAAACTCTTTACGATAGAGTGTTTGTTTCTATCCTGTATGAAAACTCTGTACGATAGAGTGTTTGTTTCCATACTCTATGAAAACCCTGTACGATAGTGTTTGCTTCCGTCCTGTATGAACACTCAGCACGACAGAGTGTTTGTTTCCATCCTGTATGAAAACTCTGTACGACAGAGTCTTTGTTTCCATCCTGTATGAAAACACTTTTTTATAGAGTGTTTGTTTCCATCCTGTATGAAAACTCTGTAGTACAGAGTGTTTGTTTCCATCCAGTATGAAAACTCTGTACGATAGTGTTTGTTTCCATCCTGTATGAAAACTCTGCACGACAGAGTGTTTGTTTCCATCCTGTATGAAAACTCTGTACGACAGACTGTTTGTTTCCATGCTGTATGAAAACTCTGTACGACATAGTTTTTGTTTCCATTCTGTATGAAAACTCTGTACTACAGAGTGTTTGTTTCTATCATCTATGAAAACTCTGTACGACACAGTGTTTCTTTCCATCCTGTATGAAAACTCTGTACTATAGAGTGTTTGTATCCATCCTGTGTAAAACTCTGTACGATAGTGTGTTTTTCCATCCTGTATGTAAACTCTGTCTGATAGAGTGTTTATTCCTATCCTGCATGAAAACTCTGTACGATAGTTTTTGTTTCCATACTGTATGAAAACTCTGTACGATAGTGTTTGTTTCCATCGTGTATGAAAGCTCTGAACGAAAGTGTTTGTTTCCATCCTGTATGAAGACTCTGTACGATAGAATGTTTGTTCCCATTCTGTATGAAAACTCTGAACGACAGAGTGTTTGTTTCCATCCTGTATGAAAACACTTTTTTATAGAGTGTTTGTTTCCATCTTGTATGAAAACTCAGTATGACAGAGTGTTTGTTTCCATCCTGTATGAAAACTCTGTAGGAAAGTGTTTGTTTCCGTGCTGTATGAAAACTCTGTACGATAGAGTGTTTGTTCCCATCCTGCATGAAAACTCTGTACGACAGAGTGTTTCCATCCTGTATGAAAACTTTGTACGATAGTGTTTGTTTCCATGCTGTGTGAAAACTCTGTACGAAAGTGTTTCTTTCCATCCTGTGTGAAAACTCTGTACGATAGTGTTTGTTCCCATCCTGTATTAAAACTCTGTAGTACAGAGTGTTTGTTTCCATCCTGTATGAAAACTCTCTAGTACAGAGTGTTTGTTTCCATCTTGGATGAAAACTCTGTACGATAGAGTGTTTGTTTCCATCCTGTATGAGAACTCTGTACGATAGAGTGTTGGTTCCCATCCTGTATGAAAACTCTGTAGGACAGAGTGTTTGTTTCCATCCTGTATGAAAACTCTGTACGAAAGAGTGTTTGATTCCATCCTGTATGAAAACTCTGTACGATTGAGTGTTTGTTCCCATCCTCTATGAATATTCTGTACGACAGAGTGTTTGTTCCCATCCTGTATGAAAACTCTGAACACAGTGTTTGTTGCCATCCTGTATGAAAACACTTTTTTATAGAGTGTTTGTTTCCATCCTGTATGAAAACTCTGTACGACAGAGTGTTTCTTTCCATCCTGTATGAAAACTCTGTAGGAAAGTGTTTGTTTCCATGCTGTATGAAAACTCTGAACGACAGAGTGTTTGTTTCCATCCTGTATGAAAACCCTGTACGATAGAGTGTTTGTTCCCATCCTGTATTAAAACTCTGTACGACAGAGTGTTTGTTTGCATCCTGTATGAAAACTCTGTAGTACAGAGTGTTTGTTTCCATCCTGTATGAAAACTCTCTAGTACAGAGTGTTTGTTTCCATCTTGGATGAAAACTCTGTACGACAGAGTGTTTTTTTTCCCATCATGTATGGAAACTCTGCACGACAGAGTGTTTGTTTCTATCCTGTATGAAAACTCTGTACGACAGAGTGTTTGTTTCCATCCTGTATGAAAACTCTGTACGATAGAGTGTTGGTTCCCATCCTGTATGAAAACTCTGTAGGACAGAGTGTTTGTTTCCATCCTGTATGAAAACTCTGTACGAAAGAGTGTTTGATTCCATCCTGTATGAAAACTCTGTACGATTGAGTGTTTGTTCCCATCCTGTATGAATATTCTGTACGACAGAGTGTTTGTTTCCATCCTGTATGAAAACTCTTTACGACAGAGTGTTTGTTTCCATCCTGTTTGAAAACCCTTTACGATAGAGTGTTTGTTTCTATCCTGTATGGAAACCCTGTACGATAGTGTTTGCTTCCGTCCTGTATGAACACTCAGCACGACAGAGTGTTTGTTTCCATCCTGTATGAAAACTCTGTACGACAGAGTGTTTGTTTCCATCCTGTATGAAAACACTTTTTTATAGAGTGTTTGTTTCCATCCTGTATGAAAACTCAGTAGTACAGAGTGTTTGTTTCCATCCAGTATGAAAACTCTGTACGATAGTGTTTGTTTCCATCCTGTATGAAAACTCTGCACGACAGAGTGTTTGTTTCCATCCTGTATGAAAACTCTGTACGACAGACTGTTTGTTTCCATGCTGTATGAAAACTCTGTACGACATAGTTTTTGTTTCCATTCTGTATGAAAACTCTGTACTACAAAGTGTTTGTTTCTATCATGTATGAAAACTCTGTACGACACAGTGTTTCTTTCCATCCTGTATGAAAACTCTGTACGATAGAGTGTTTGTATCCATCCTGTGTAAAACTCTGTACGATAGTGTGTGTTTCCATCCTGTATGTAAACTCTGTCTGATAGAGTGTTTATTCCTATCCTGCATGAAAACTCTGTACGATAGTGTTTGTTTCCATACTGTATGAAAACTCTGTACGATAGTGTTTGTTTCCATCGTGTATGAAAGCTCTGAACGAAAGTGTTTGTTTCCATCCTGTATGAAGACTCTGTACGATAGAATGTTTGTTCCCATTCTGTATGAAAACTCTGAACGACAGAGTGTTTGTTTCCATCCTGTATGAAAACACTTTTTTATAGAGTGTTTGTTTCCATCTTGTATGAAAACTCAGTATGACAGAGTGTTTGTTTCCATCCTGTATGAAAACTCTGTAGGAAAGTGTTTGTTTCCGTGCTGTATGAAAACTCTGTACGACAGAGTGTTTGTTCCCATCCTGTATGAAATCTCTGTACGACAGAGGGTTTTTTTCCATCCTGCATGAAAACTCTGTACGAGAGTGTTTGTTCCCATCCTGTATGAAAACTCTGTACGACAGAGTGTTTGTTTCCATCCTGTATGAAAACTCTGTATGACAGTGTTTCTTTCCATTCTGTATGAAAACTTTGTACGATAGTGTTTGTTTCCATCCTGTATGAAAACTCTGTACGATAGAGTGTTTGTTTCCATCCTGTATGAAAACTCTGTAGTACAGAGTGTTTGTTTCCATCCTGTATGAAAACTCTGTAGTACAGAGTGTTTGTTTCCATCCTGTATGAAAACTCTCTAGTACAGAGTGTTTGTTTCCATCCTGTATGAAAAGTTTGTACGACAGAGTGTTTGTTTCCATCCTGTATGAAAACTCTTTTTTATATAGTGTTTGTTTCCATCCGGTATGAAAACTCTGTACTATACAGTGTTTGTTTCCATCCTGTATGAAAACTTTTTTATATAGTGTTTGTTTCCATCCGGTATGAAAACATTCTACTATACATTGTTTGTTTCTATCCTGTATGAAAACTCTGTACGACAGAGTGTTTGTTTCCATCCTGTTTGAAAACCCTTTACGACAGAGTGTTTGTTTTTATCCTGTATGAAAACTCTGTACGATAGTGTTTTTTTCCATACTGTATGAAAACTCTGTACGATAGTGTTTGTTTCCATTCTGTATGAAAAGTCTGTACGATAGAGTGTTTGTTTCCATCCTGTATGAAACCTCTGTACGTCAGAGTGGTTGTTTCCATCCTGTATGAAAACTCTGTACGATAGAGTGTTTGTTTCCATCCTGTATGAAAACTCTGTACGATAGAGTGTTGGTTCCCATCCTGTATGAAAACTCTGTACGATTCAGTGTTTGTTCCCATTCTGTATGAATGTTCTGTACGACAGAGTGTTTGTTTCCATCCAGTATGAAAACTCTGCACGATAGTGTTTGTTTCCATCCTGTATGAAAACTCTGCACGATAGTGTTTGTTTCCATCCTGTATGAAAACTCTGCACGACAGAGTGTTTGTTTCCATCCTGTATGAAAACTCTGTACGACAGACTGTTTGTTTCCATGCTGTATGAAAACTCTGTACGACATAGTTTTTGTTTGCATTCTGTATGAAAACTCTGTACTACAGAGTGTTTGTTTGCATTCTGTATGAAAACTCTGTACGACACAGTGTTTCTTTCCATCCTGTATGAAAACTCTGTACGACAGAGTGTTTGTTTCCATCCTGTATGAAAACTCTTTTTTATAGTGTTTGTTCCCATCCTGTATGAAAACTCTGAACGACAGAGTGTTTGTTCCCATCATGTATGAAAACTCTGTACGACATAGTGTTTGTTTCCATGCTCTATGAAAACTCTGCACGACAGAGTGTTTGTATCCATCCTGTATGAAAACTCTGTACGACAGAGTGTTTGTATCCAGCCTGTATGAAAACTCTGTACGATAGTGTTTGTTTCCATGCTGTATGAAAACTATTTACATTAGAGTGTGTGTTTCCATCCTGCATGAAAACTCTGTACGACAGAGTGTTTGTTTCCATCCTGTATGAAAACTCTGTACGACAGAGTGTTTGTTTCCATCCTGTAAGAAAACTCTGTAGAACAGAGTGTTGGTTTCCATCCTGTATGAAAACTGCGTACGACAGAGTGTTTGTTTCCATCCTGTATGAAAACTCTGTAGCATAGAGTGTTTGTTTCCATCGAGTATGAAAGCTCTGTACGATAGATTGTTTGTTTCCATCCTGTATGAAAACTCTTTTTTATATAGTGTTTGTTTCAATCCGGTATGAAAACTCTGTACGACAGAGTGTTTGTTTCCACCCTGTATGCAAACCGTGTATGATAGAGTGTTTGTTCCCATCCTGTATGAAAACACTGTGCGATAGAGTGTTTGTTTCTATCCTGTATGAAAACTCTGTAGTACAGAGTGTTTGTTTCCATCCAGTATGAAAACTCTGTACGATAGTGTTTGTTTCCATCCTGTATGAAAACTCTGCACGACAGAGTGTTTGTTTCCATCCTGTATGAAAACTCTGCACGACAGAGTGTTTGTTTCCATCCTGTATGAAAACTCTGTACGACAGACTGTTTGTTTCCATGCTGTATGAAAACTCTGTACGACATAGTTTTTGTTTGCATTCTGTATGAAAACTCTGTACTACAGAGTGTTTGTTTCTATCCTGTATGAAAACTCTGTACGACACAGTGTTTCTTTCCATCCTGTATGAAAACTCTGTACGACAGAGTGTTTGTTTCCATCCTGTATGAAAACTCTTTTTTATAGTGTTTGTTCCCATCCTGTATGAAAACTCTGAACGACAGAGTGTTTGTTCCCATCATGTATGAAAACTCTGTACGACATAGTGTTTGTTTCCATGCTCTATGAAAACTCTGCACGACAGAGTGTTTGTTTCCATCCTGTATGAAAACTCTGTACGACAGAGTGTATGTATCCAGCCTGTATGAAAACTCTGTACGATAGTGTTTGTTTCCATGCTGTATGAAAACTATTTACATTAGAGTGTGTGTTTCCATCCTGCATGAAAACTCTGTACAACAGAGTGTTTGTTTCCATCCTGTAAGAAAACTCTGTTGAACAGAGTGTTGGTTTCCATCCTGTATGAAAACTGCGTACGACAGAGTGTTTGTTTCCATCCTGTATGAAAACTCTGTACCATAGAGTGTTTGTTTCCATCGAGTATGAAAGCTCTGTACGATAGATTGTTTGTTTCCATCCTGTATGAAAACTCTTTTTTATATAGTGTTTGTTTCCATCCGGTATGAAAACTCTGTACGACAGAGTGTTTGTTTCCACCCTGTATGAAAACCGTGTATGATAGAGTGTTTGTTCCCATCCTGTATGAAAACACTGTGCGATAGAGTGTTTGTTTCTATCCTGTATGAAAACTCTGTACGACAGAGTGTTTGTTCCCATCCTGTGTGAAAACTCTATACGACAGAGTGTTTGTTTCCATCCTGCATGAAAACTCTGTACGACAGAGTGTTTGTTTCCATCCTGTATGAAAACTGTTTTTTATATAGTGTTTGTGTCCGTCCTGTATGAACACTCTGTACGATAGTGTTTGTTTGCATCGTGTATGAAAGCTCTGAACGACAGAGTGTTTGTTTCCATCCTGTTTGAAGACTCTGTACGATAGTGTTTGTTTACATGCTGTATGAAAACTCTGTACGACATAGTTTTTGTTTCCATGCTGTATGAAAACTCTGTACGTCAGAGTGTTTGTTTCCATCCTGTATGAAAACTCTGTACGATAGAGTGTTTGTTTCCATCCTGCATGAGAAAACTTTTTTATACAGTGTTTGTTCCCATCCTGTATGAAAACTCTGAACGAGAGTGTTTGTTCCCATCCTGTGTGAAAACTCTGTACGACATAGTGTTTGTTTCCATTCTGTATGAAATCTCTGTAAGACAGAGGGTTTTTTCCATCCTGCATGAAAACTCTGTACGAAAGTGTTTGTTCCCAACCTGTATGAAAACTCTGTACGATAGTGTTTGTTTCCATCCTGTATGAAAACTCTGTACGACAGCGTGTTTGATTCCATCCTGTATGAAAACGCTGTACGATAGAGTGTTTGTTCCCATCCTGTATGAATATTCTGTACGACAGAGTGTTTGTTTCCATCCTGTATGAAAACTCTTTACGACAGAGTGTTTGTTTCCATCCTGTTTGAAAACCCTTTACGATAGAGTGTTTGTTTCTATCCTGTATGAAAACTCTGTACGATAGAGTGTTTGTTTCCATACTCTATGAAAACTCTGTACGATAGTGTTTGCTTCCGTCCTGTATGAACACTCTGCACGACAGAGTGTTTGTTTCCAACCTGTATGAAAACTCTTTTTTATAGAGTGTTTGTTCCCATCCTGTATGAAAACTCTGTAGTACAGAGTGTTTGTTTCCATCCAGTATGAAAACTCTGTACGATAGTGTTTGTTTCCATCCTGTATGAAAACTCTCTAGTACAGAGTGTTTGTTTCCATCCTGTATGAAAACTCTGTACGAAAGAGTGTTTGATTCCATCCTGTATGAAAACTCTGTACGATTGAGTGTTTGTTCCCATCCTCTATGAATATTCTGTACGACAGAGTGTTTGTTCCCATCCTGTATGAAAACTGCGTACGACAGAGTGTTTGTTTCCATCCTGTATGAAAACTCTGTACCACAGAGTGTTTGTTTCCATCGAGTATGAAAGCTCTGTACGATAGATTGTTTGTTTCCATCCTGTACGAAAACTCTTTTTTATATAGTGTTTGTTTCCATCCGGTATGAATACTCTGTACGACAGAGTGTTTGTTTCCACCCTGTATGAAAACCGTGTATGATAGAGTGTTTGTTCCCATCCTGTATGAAAACACTGTGCGATAGAGTGTTTGTTTCTATCCTGTATGAAAACTCTGTACGACAGAGTGTTTGTTCCCATCCTGTGTGAAAACTCTGTACGACAGAGTGTTTGTTTCCATCCTGCATGAAAACTCTGTACGACAGAGTGTTTGTTTCCATCCTGTATGAAAACTGTTTTTTATATAGTGTTTGTTTCCGTCCTGTATGAACACTCTGTATGATAGTGTTTGTTTGCATCGTGTATGAAAGCTCTGAACGACAGAGTGTTTGTTTCCATCCTGTATGAAGACTCTGTACCATAGTGTTTGTTTCCATGCTGTATGAAAACTCTCTACATTAGAGTATTTGTTTCCATCCTGTATGAAAACTCTGTACGACAGAGTGTTTGTTTCCATGCTGTATGAAAACTCTGTACGACATAGTTTTTGTTTCCATGCTGTATGAAAACTCTGTACGTCAGAGTGTTTGTTCCCATCCTGTATGAAAACTCTGTACGACATAGTGTTACTTTCCATCCTGTATGAAAACTCTGTACGACATAGTGTTTGTTTCCATTCTGTATGAAATCTCTGTAAGACAGAGGGGTTTTTTCCATCCTGCATGAAAACTCTGTACGAGAGTGTTTGTTCCCAACCTGCATGAAAACTCTGTACGACAGAGTGTTTCCATCCTGTATGAAAACTTTGTACGATAGTGTTTGTTTCCATGCTGTGTGAAAACTCTGTACGAAAGTGATTCTTTCCATCCTGTATGAAAACTCTGTAGTACAGAGTGTTTGTTTCCATCCTGTATGAAAACTCTCTAGTACAGAGTGTTTGTTTCCATCTTGGATGAAAACTCTGTACGATAGAGTGTTTGTTTCCATCCTGTATGAGAACTCTGTACGATAGAGTGTTGGTTCCCATCCTGTATGAAAACTCTGTAGGACAGAGTGTTTGTTTCCATCCTGTATGAAAACTCTGTACGACAGAGTGTTTGATTCCATCCTGTATGAAAACTCTGTACGATTGAGTGTTTGTTCCCATCCTCTATGAATATTCTGTACGACAGAGTGTTTGATTTCATCCTGTATGAAAACTCTGCACGACAGAGTGTTTGTTCCCAGCCTGTATTAAAACACTGTACGACAGAGTGTTTGTTTCCATTGTGTATGAAAACTCTGTAGTACAGAGTGTTTGTTTCCATCCTGTATGAAAACTCTCTCGTACAGAGTGTTTGTTTCCATCCTGTATGAAAACTCTGTACGATAGAGTGTTTTTTTTCCCATCCTGTATGAAAACATTCTACTATACAGTGTTTGTTTCTATCCTGTATGAAAACTCTGTACGATAGAGTGTTTTTTTCCGTACTGTATGAAAAGTCTGTACGATAGTGTTTGTTTCCATCCTGTATGAAAACTCTGTACGATAGAGTGTTTGTTTCCATCCTGTATGAAAACTCTGCACGATAGCGTGTTTGTTCCGATGCTGTATGAAAACTCTGTAGTACAGAGTGTTTGTTTCCATCCTGTATGAAAACTCTGTACGATAGAGTGTTTGTTTCCATCCTGTATGAAAACTCTGTACGATGGTGTTTGTTTCCATGCTGTATGAAAACTCTGTACGATAGAGTGTTTGTTCCCATCCTGTATTAAAACTTTGTACGACAGAGTGTTTGTTTCCATCCTGTATGAAAACTCTTTAGTACAGAGTGTTTGTTTCCATCCTGTATGAAAACTCTCTAGTACAGAGTGTTTGTTTCCATCCTGTATGAAAAGTTTGTACGACAGAGTGTTTGTTTCCATGTTGTATGAAAACTCTGTACGATAGAGTGTTCGTTTCTATCCTGTATGAAGACTCTGTACGACAGAGTGTTTGTTCCCATTCTGTATGAAAACTCTGTACGATAGAGTGTTTGTTTCCATGCTGTATGAAAACTCTCTTTTATATAGTATTTGTTTCCATCCGGTATGAAAACATTGTACTATACAGTGTTTGTTTCCATCCTGTATGAAAACTCTGTGCGACAGAGTGTATGTTTCCATCCTGTATGAAAACTCTTTTTTATAGAGTGTTTGTTCCCATCCTGTATGAAAACTCTGAACGACCGAGTGTTTGTTTCCATCCTGTATGAAAACTCAGTACGACAGAGTGTTTGTTTCCATCCTGTATGAAAACTCTGTACGACAGTGTGTTTGTTTCCATCCTGTATGAAAACTCTGTACGACAGAGTGTTTGTTTCCATCCTGTATGAAAACTCTGTAGTACAGAGTGTTTGTTTCCATCCTGTATGAAAACTCTATAGTACAGAGTGTTTGTTTCCATCTTGGATGAAAACTCTGTATGATAGAGTGTTTGTTTCCATCCTGTATGAAGACTCTGTACGACAGAGTGTTTGTTTCCATCCTGTATGAAAACTCTTTTTTATATAGTGTTTATTTCCATCCGGTATGAAAACTCTGTACTATACAGTGTTTGTTTCCATCCTGTATGAAAACTCTGTACGACAGAGTGTTTGTTTCCATCCTGTTTGAAAACCCTTTACGACAGAGTGTTTGTTTCTATCCTGTATGAAAACTCTGTACGATAGTGTTTTTTTCCATTCTGTATGAAAAGTCTGTACGATAGAGTGTTTGTTTCCATCCTGTATGAAAACACTTTTTTATAGATAGTTTGTTTCCATCCTGTATGAAAACTCAGTGCGACAGAGTGTTTGTTTCCATCCTGTATGAAAACTCTGTAGGAAAGTGTTTGTTTCCGTGTTGTATGAAAATTCTGTACGATAGAGTGTTTGTTCCCATCCTGTATGAAATCTCTGTACGACAGAGGGTTTTTTTCCATCCTGCATGAAAACTCTGTACGAGAGTGTTTGTTCCCAACCTGTATGAAAACTCTGTTCGACAGAGTGTTTGTTTCCATCCTGTATGAAAACTCTGTACGACAGAGTGTTTGTTTCCATCCTGTATGAAAACTTTGTACGATAGTGTTTCTTTCCATCCTGTATGAAAACTCTGTACGACAGAGTGTTTGATTTCATCCTGTATGAAAACTCTGTACGACAGAGTGTTTGTTCCCATCCTGTATTAAAACACTGTACGACAGAGTGTTTGTTTCCATCGTGTATGAAAACTCTGTCGTACAGAGTGTTTGTTTCCATCCTGTATGAAAACTCTCTCGTACAGAGTGTTTGTTTCCATCTTGGATGAAAACTCAGTACGATAGAGTGTTTGTTTCCATCCTGTATGAAAACTCTGTACGATAGAGTGTTTGTTTCCATCCTGTATGAAAACTCTTTTTTATATAGTGTTTGTTTCTATCCTGTATGAAAACTCTGTACGATAGAGTGTTTTTTTCCGTACTGTATGAAAAGTCTGTACGATAGTGTTTGTTTCCATCCTGTATGAAAACTCTGTACGATAGAGTGTTTGTTTCCATCCTGTATGAAAACTCTGCACGATAGTGTGTTTGTTCCGATGCTGTATGAAAACTCTGTAGTACAGAGTGTTTGTTTCCATCCTGTATGAAAACTCTGTACGATAGTGTTTGTTTCCATCCTGTATGAAAACTCTGTACGATGGTGTTTGTTTCCATGCTGTATGAAAACTCTGTACGATAGAGTGTTTGTTCCCATCCTGTATTAAAACTTTGTACGACAGAGTGTTTGTTTCCATCCTGTATGAAAACTGTGTAGTACAGAGTGTTTGTTTCCATCCTGTATGAAAACTCTCTAGTACAGAGCGTTTGTTTCCATCCTGTATGAAAAGTTTGTACGACAGAGTGTTTGTTTCCATGTTGTATGAAAACTCTGTACGATAGAGTGTTCGTTTCTATCCTGTATGAAAACTCTGTACGACAGAGTGTTTGTTTCCATCCTGTATGAAGACTCTGTACGACAGAGTGTTTGTTCCCATTCTGTATGAAAACTCTGTACGATAGAGTGTTTGTTTCCATGCTGTATGAAAACTCTCTTTTATATAGTATTTGTTTCCATCCGGTATGAAAACATTGTACTATACAGTGTTTGTTTCCATCATGTATGAAAACTCTGTGCGACAGAGTGTATGTTTCCATCCTGTTTGAAAACCCTTTACGATAGAGTGTTTGTTTCTATGCTGTATGAAAACTCTGTACGATAGAGTGTTTGTTTCCATCCTGTATGAAAACACTTTTTTATAGAGTGTTTGTTCCCATTCTGTATGAAAACTCTGTACGAAAGTGTTTGTTTCCATGCTGTATGAAATCTCTGTACGACAGAGGGTTTTTTTCCATCCTGTATGAAAACTCTGTAGTACAGAGTGTTTGTTTCCATCCAGTATGAAAACTCTGTACGATATTTTTTGTTTCCATGCTGCATGAAAACTCTGTACATTGGAGTGTTTGTTTCCATCCTGTATGAAAAGTCTGAACGACAGAGTGTTTGTTCCCATCCTGTATGAAAACTCTGTACGACATAGTGTTTGTTTCCATTCTGTATGAAAACTCTGTACGACAGAGTGTTTGTTTCTATCCTGTAGGCAAACTCTTTACGACAGAGTGTTTCTTTCCGACAGAGTGTTTCTTTCCATCCTGTATGAAAACTCTGTACGATAGAGTGTCTGTTTCCATCCTGTATGAAAACTCTTTTTTATAGAGTGTTTGTTCCCATCCTGTATGAAAACTCTGTACGACAGAGTTTTCTTTCCATCTTTTATGGAAACTCTGTACGACAGAGTGTTTGATTCCATCCTGTATGAAAACTCTGTACGACCGAGTGTTTGTTTCCATCCTGTATGAAAACTCTGTACGATAGTGTTTTTTCCTATCCTGTATGAAAACTCTGTACGACAGAGTGTTTGTTTCCATGCTGTATGAAAAGTCTGCACGACAGAGTGTTTGTATCCATCCTGTATGAAAACGCTGTACGATTGTGTGTGTTTCCATCCTGTATGTAAACTCTGTCTGATAGTGTTTATTCCTATCCTGTATGAATACTCTGTACGATAGATTGTTCGTTTCCATCCTGTATGAAAACTCTGAATGACAGAGTGTTTGTTTCCATCCTGTATGAAAACTCTGAACGATAGTGTTTGTTTCCATCCTGTATGAAAACTCTTTTTTATAGAGTGTTTGTTTCCATCGTGTATGAAAACTCAGTACGACAGAGTGTTTGTTTCCATCCTGTATGAAGACTCTGTACGACAGAGTGTTTGTTCCCATTCTGTATGAAAACTCTGTATGATAGAGTGTTTGTTTCCATGCTGTATGAAAACTCTTTTTTATGTAGTATTTGTTTCCATCCCGTATGAAAACATTGTACTATACAGTGTTTGTTTCCATCCTGTATGAAAACTTTGTACGATCGTGTTTGTTTCCATTCTGTATGAAAAGTCTGTACGACAGAGTGTTTGTTTCCATCTTGTCTGAAAACTCTGTGCGACAGAGGTTTGATTCCATCCTGTATGAAAACTCTGTACGATAGAGTGTTTGTTCCCATCCTGTATGAAAACTCTGTACGACAGAGTGTTTGTATCCATCCTGTATGAAAACTCTGTACGATAGATTGTTCGTTTCCATCCTGTATGAAAACTCTGAACGACAGAGTGTTTGTTTCCATCCTGTATGAAAACTCTGAACGATAGTGTTTGTTTCCATCCTGTATGAAAACTCTTTTTTATAGAGTGTTTGTTCCCATCCTGTATGAAAACTCTGAACGACCGAGTGTTTGTTTCCATCCTGTATGAAAACATTTTTTTATAGAGTGTTTGTTTCCATCGTGTATGAAAACTCAGTACGACAGAGTGTTTGTTTCCATCCTGTATGAAAACTGTGTACGAAAGTGTTTGTTTCCATCGTGTATGAAAACTCAGTACGATAGAGTGTTTGTTCCCATCCTGTATGAAATCTCTGTACGACAGAGGGTTTTTTTCCATCCTGCATGAAAACTCTGTACGAGAATTGTTTGTTCCCAACCTGTATGAATATTCTGTACGACAGAGTGTTTGTTCCCATTCTGTATTAAAACTCTGTACGACAGAGTGTTTGTTTCCATCCTGTTTGAAAACCCTTTACGACAGAGTGTTTGTTTCTATCCTGTATGAAAACTCTGTACGATAGTGTTTTTTTCCATACTGTATGAAAACTCTGTACGATAGTATTTGTTTCCATTCTGTATGAAAAGTCTGTACGATAGAGTGTTTGTTTCCATCCTGTATGAAGACTCTGTACGATAGAATGTTTGTTTCCATCCTGTATGAAAACAGTTTTTTATAGAGTGTTTGTTTCCATCCTGTATGAAAACTCAGTACGACAGAGTGTTTGTTTCCATCCTGTATGAAAACTCTGTAGGAAAGTGTTTGTTTCCGTGTTGTATGAAAATTCTGTACGATAGAGTGTTTGTTCCCATCCTGTATGAAATCTCTGTACGACAGAGGGTTTTTTTCCATCCTGCATGAAAACTCTGTACGAGAGTGTTTGTTCCCAACCTGTATGAAAACGCTGTACGACAGAGTGTTTGATTTCATCCTGTATGAAAACTCTGTACGACAGAGTGTTTGTTCCCAGCCTGTATTAAAACACTGTACGACAGAGCGTTTGTTTCCATCGTGTATGAAAACTCTGTAGTACAGAGTGTTTGTTTCCATCCTGTATGAAAACTCTCTCGTACAGAGTGTTTGTTTCCATCTTGGATGAAAACTCAGTACGATAGAGTGTTTGTTTCCATCCTGTATGAAAACTCTGTACGATAGAGTGTTTTTTTTCCCATCCTGTATGAAGACTCTGTGCGACAGAGTGGTTGTTCCCATTCTGTATGAAAACTCTGTACGATAGAGTGTTTGTTTCCATCCTGTATGAAAACTCTGTACGACAGAGTGTTTGTTTCCATCCTGTTTGAAAACCCTTTACGGTAGAGTGTTTGTTTCTATCCTGTATGAAAACTCTGTACGATAGAGTGTTTTTTTCCGTACTGTATGAAAAGTCTGTACGATAGTATTTGTTTCCATCCTGTATGAAAACTCTGTACGATAGAGTGTTTGTTTCCATCCTGTATGAAAACTCTGCACGATAGCGTGTTTGTTCCGATGCTGTATGAAAACTCTGGAGTACAGAGTGTTTGTTTCCATCCTGTATGAAAACTCTGTACGATAGAGTGTTTGTTTCCATCCTGTATGAAAACTCTGTACGATGGTGTTTGTTTCCATCCTGTATGAAAACTCTGTAGTACAGAGTGTTTGTTTCCATCCTGTATGAAAACTCTCTAGTACAGAGTGTTTGTTTCCATCCTGTATGAAAAGTTTGTACGACAGAGTGTTTGTTTCCATGTTGTATGAAAACTCTGTACGATAGAGTGTTCGTTTCTATCCTGTATGAAAACTCTGTACGACAGAGTGTTTGTTTCCATCCTGTATGAAGACTCTGTACGACAGAGTGTTTGTTCCCATTCTGTATGAAAACTCTGTACGATACAGTGTTTGTTTCCATCCTGTTTGAAAACCCTTTACGATAGAGTGTTTGTTTCTATGCTGTATGAAAACTCTGTATGATAGAGTGTTTGTTTCCATCCTGTATGAAAACTCTTTTTTATAGAGTGTTTGTTCCCATCCTGTATGAAAACTCTGAACGACCGAGTGTTTGTTTCCATCCTGTATGAAAACTCAGTACGACAGAGTGTTTGTTTCCATCCTGTATGAAAACTCTGTACGAAAGTGTTTCTTTCCATGCTGTATGAAATCTCTGTACGACAGTGGGTTTTTTTCCATCCTGTATGAAAACTCTGCAGTACAGAGTGTTTGTTTCCATCCAGTATGAAAACTCTGTACGATATTTTTTGTTTCCATGCTGCATGAAAACTCTGTACATTGGAGTGTTTGTTTCCATCCTGTATGAAAAGTCTGAACGACAGAGTGTTTTTTTCCATCCTGTATGAAAACTCTGTACGATAGAGTGTTTGTTTCCATCCTGTGTGAAAACTCTTTTTTATAGTGTTTGTTCCCATCCTGTATGAAAACTCTGAACGACAGAGTGTTTGTTCCCATCCTGTATGAAAACTCTGTACGACATAGTGTTTGTTTCCATTCTGTATGAAAACTCTGTACGACAGAGTGTTTGTTTCTATCCTGTAGGCAAACTCTTTACGAGAGAGTGTTTCTTTCCGACAGAGTGTTTCTTTCCATCCTGTATGAAAACTCTGTACGATAGAGTGTCTGTTTCCATCCTGTATGAAAACTCTTTTTTATAGAGTGTTTGTTCCCATCCTGTATGAAAACTCTGTACGACAGAGTTTTCTTTCCATCTTGTATGGAAACTCTGTACGACAGAGTGTTTGATTCCATCCTGTATGAAAACTCTGTACGACCGAGTGTTTGTTTCCATCCTGTATGAAAACTCTGTACGATAGTGTTTTTTCCTATCCTGTATGAAAACTCTGTACGACAGAGTGTTTGTTTCCATGCTGTATGAAAAGTCTGCACGACAGAGTGTTTGTATCCATCCTGTATGAAAACTCTGTACGATTGTGTGTGTTTCCATCCTGTATGTAAACTCTGTCTGATAGTGTTTATTCCTATCCTGTATGAATACTCTGTACGATAGATTGTTCGTTTCCATCCTGTATGAAAACTCTGAACGACAGAGTGTTTGTTTCCATCCTGTATGAAAACTCTGAACGATAGTGTTTGTTTTCATCCTGTATGAAAACTCTTTTTTATAGAGTGTTTGTTTCCATCGTGTATGAAAACTCAGTACGACAGAGTGTTTGTTTCCATCCTGTATGAAAACTCTGTATGAAAGTGTTTCTTTCCATGCTGTATGAAAACTCTGTACGATAGAGTGTTTGTTCCCATCCTGTATGAAAACTCTGTACGACAGAGTGTTTTTTTCCATGTTGTATGAAGACTCTGTACGATAGTGTTCGTTTCTATCCTGTATGAAAACTCTGTACGACAGAGTGTTTGTTTCCATCCTGCATGAAGACTCTGTACGACAGAGTGTTTGTTCCCATTCTGTATGAAAACTCTGTATGATAGAGTGTTTGTTTCCATGCTGTATGAAAACTCTTTTTTATGTAGTATTTGTTTCCATCCCATATGAAAACATTGTACTATACAGTGTTTGTTTCCATCCTGTATGAAAACTCTGTACGATCATGTTTGTTTCCATTCTGTATGAAAAGTCTGTACGACAGAGTGTTTGTTTCCATCTTGTATGAAAACTGTGTGCGACAGAGTGTTTGATTCCATCCTGTATGAAAACTCTGTACGATAGAGTGTTTGTTCCCATCCTGTATGAAAACTCTGTACGACAGAGTGTTTGTATCCATGCTGTATGAAAACTCTGCACGACAGAGTGTTTGTATCCATCCAGTATGAAAACTCTGTACGATAGTGTGTGTTTCCATCCTGTATGTAAACTCTGTCTGATAGAGTGTTTATTCCTATCCTGTATGAATACTCTGTACGACAGAGTGTTTGTATCCATCCTGTATGAAAACTCTGTACGATAGATTGTTCGTTTCCATCCTGTATGAAAACTCTGAACGACAGAGTGTTTGTTTCCATCCTGTATGAAAACTCTTTTTTATAGAGTGTTTGTTCCCATCCTGTATGAAAACTCTGAACGACCGAGTGTTTGTTTCCATACTGTATGAAAACATTTTTTTATAGTGTTTGTTTCCATCGTGTATGAAAACTCAGTACGACAGAGTGTTTGTTTCCATGCTGTATGAAAACTCTGTACGAAAGTGTTTGTTTCCATCGTGTATGAAAACTCAGTACGATAGAGTGTTTGTTCCCATCCTGTATGAAATCTCTGTACGACAGAGGGTTTTTTTCCATCCTGCATGCAAACTCTGTACGAGAATTGTTTGTTCCCAACCTGTATGAATATTCTGTACGACAGAGTGTTTGTTCCCATTCTGTATGAAAACTCTGTACGATAGAGTGTTTGTTTCCATCCTGCATGAAAACTCTGTACGATAGAGTGTTTGTTCCGATGCTGTATGAAAACTCTGTAGTACAGAGTGTTTCTTTCCAACTTGTATGAAAACTCTGTACGATAGAGTGTTTGTTTCCATCCTGTATGAAAACTCTGTACGATAGAGTGTTTGTTTCCATGTTGTATGAAAACTCTGTACGATAGTGTTCGTTTCTATACTGTATGAAAACTCTGTAGGAAAGTGTTTGTTTCCGTGTTGTATGAAAATTCTGTACGATAGAGTGTTTGTTCCCATCCTGTATGAAATCTCTGTACGACAGAGGGTTTTTTTCCATCCTGCATGAAAACTCTGTACGAGAGTGTTTGTTCCCAACCTGTATGAAAACTCTGTTCGACAGAGTGTTTGTTTCCATCCTGTATGAAAACTCTGTACGACAGAGTGTTTGTTTCCATCCTGTATGAAAACTTTGTACGATAGTGTTTCTTTCCATCCTGTATGAAAACTCTGTACGACAGAGTGTTTGATTTCATCCTGTATGAAAACTCTGTACGACAGAGTGTTTGTTCCCATCCTGTATTAAAACACTGTACGACAGAGTGTTTGTTTCCATCGTGTATGAAAACTCTGTAGTACAGAGTGTTTGTTTCCATCCTGTATGAAAACTCTCTCGTACAGAGTGTTTGCTTCCATCTTGGATGAAAACTCAGTACGATAGAGTGTTTGTTTCCATCCTGTATGAAAACTCTGTACGATAGAGTGTTTTTTTTCCCATCCTGTATGAAGACTCTGTGCGACAGAGTGGTTGTTCCCATTCTGTATGAAAACTCTGTACGATAGAGTGTTTGTTTCCATCCTGTATGAAAACTCTTTTTTATATAGTGTTTGTTTCCATCCGGTATGAAAACATTCTACTATACTGTGTTTGTTTCTATCCTGTATGAAAACTCTGTACGACAGAGTGTTTTTTTCCATCCTGTTTGAAAACCCTTTACGATAGAGTGTTTGTTTCTATCCTGTATGAAAACTCTGTACGATAGAGTGTTTTTTTCCGTACTGTATAAAAAGTCTGTACGATAGTGTTTGTTTCCATCCTGTATGAAAACTCTGCACGATAGCGTGTTTGTTCCGATGCTGTATGAAAACTCTGTAGTACAGAGTGTTTGTTTCCATCCTGTATGAAAACTCTGTACGATAGAGTGTTTGTTTCCATCCTGTATGAAAACTCTGTACGATGGTGTTTGTTTCCATGCTGTATGAAAACTCTGTACGATAGAGTGTTTGTTCCCATCCTGTATTAAAACTTTGTACGACAGAGTGTTTGTTTCCATCCTGTATGAAAACTCTGTAGTACAGAGTGTTTGTTTCCATCCTGTATGAAAACTCTCTAGTACAGAGTGTTTGTTTCCATCCTGTATGAAAAGTTTGTACGACAGAGTGTTTGTTTCCATGTTGTATGAAAACTCTGTACGATAGAGTGTTCGTTTCTGTCCTGTATGAAAACTCTGTACGACAGAGTGTTTGTTTCCATCCTGTATGAAGACTCTGTACGACAGAGTGTTTGTTTCCATGCTGTATGAAACTCTCTTTTATATAGTATTTGTTTCCATCCGGTATGAAAATATTGTACTATACAGTGTTTGTTTCCATCCTGTATGAAAACTCTGTGCGACAGAGTGTATGTTTCCATCCTGTTTGAAAACCCTTTACGATAGAGTGTTTGTTTCTATGCTGTATGAAAACTCTGTACGATAGAGTGTTTGTTTCCATCCTGTATGAAAACTCTTTTTTATAGAGTGTTTGTTCCCATCCTGTATGAAAACTCTGAACGACCGAGTGTTTGTTTCCATCCTGTATGAAAACTCAGTACGACAGAGTGTTTGTTTCCATCCTGTATGAAAACTCTGTACGAAAGTGTTTGTTTCCATGCTGTATGAAATCTCTGTACGACAGAGGGTTTTTTTCCATCCTGTATGACAACTCTGTAGTACAGAGTGTTTGTTTCCATCCAGTATGAAAACTCTGTACGATATTTTTTGTTTCCATGCTGCATGAAAACTCTGTACATTGGAGTGTTTGTTTCCATCATGTATGAAAAGTCTGAACGACAGAGTGTTTTTTTCCATGCTGTATGAAAACTCTGTACGACATAGTTTTTATTTCCATTCTGTATGAAAACTCTGTACTACAGAGTGTTTGTTTCTATCGTTTATGAAAACTCTGTACGACAGAGTCTTTCTTTCCATCCTGTATGAAAACTCTGTACGATAGAGTGTTTGTTTCCATCCTGTGTGAAAACTCTTTTTTATAGTGTTTGTTCCCATCCTGTATGAAAACTCTGAACGACAGAGTGTTTGTTCCCATCCTGTATGAAAACTCTGTACGACATAGTGTTTGTTTCCATTCTGTATGAAAACTCTGTACGACAGAGTGTTTGTTTCTATCCTGTAGGCAAACTCTTTACGACAGAGTGTTTCTTTCCGACAGAGTGTTTCTTTCCATCCTGTATGAAAACTCTGTACGATAGAGTGTCTGTTTCCATCCTGTATGAAAACTCTTTTTTATAGAGTGTTTGTTCCCATCCTGTATGAAAACTCTGTACGACAGAGTTTTCTTTCCATCTTGTATGGAAACTCTGTACGACAGAGTGTTTGATTCCATCCTGTATGAAAACGCTGTACGATTGTGTGTGTTTCCATCCTGTATGTAAACTCTGTCTGATAGTGTTTATTCCTATCCTGTATGAATACTCTGTACGATAGATTGTTCGTTTCCATCCTGTATGAAAACTCTGAACGACAGAGTGTTTGTTTCCATCCTGTATGAAAACTCTGAACGATAGTGTTTGTTTCCATCCTGTATGAAAACTCTTTTTTATAGAGTGTTTGTTTCCATCGTGTATGAAAACTCAGTACGACAGAGTGTTTGTTTCCATCCTGTATGAAGACTCTGTACGACAGAGTGTTTGTTCCCATTCTGTATGAAAACTCTGTATGATAGAGTGTTTGTTTCCATGCTGTATGAAAACTCTTTTTTATGTAGTATTTGTTTCCATCCCGTATGAAAACATTGTACTATACAGTGTTTGTTTCCATCCTGTATGAAAACTCTGTACGATCGTGTTTGTTTCCATTCTGTATGAAAAGTCTGTACGACAGAGTGTTTGTTTCCATCTTGTCTGAAAACTCTGTGCGACAGAGTTTTGATTCCATCCTGTATGAAAACTCTGTACGATAGAGTGTTTGTTCCCATCCTGTATGAAAACTCTGTACGACAGAGTGTTTGTATCCATCCTGTATGAAAACTCTGTACGATAGATTGTTCGTTTCCATCCTGTATGAAAACTCTGAACGACAGTGTTTGTTTCCATCCTGTATGAAAACTCTGAACGATAGTGTTTGTTTCCATCCTGTATGAAAACTCATTTTTATAGAGTGTTTGTTCCCATCCTGTATGAAAATTCTGAACGACCGAGTGTTTGTTTCCATCCTGTATGAAAACATTTTTTTATAGAGTGTTTGTTTCCATCGTGTATGAAAACTCAGTACGACAGAGTGTTTGTTTCCATCCTGTATGAAAACTCTGTACGAAAGTGTTTGTTTCCATCGTGTATGAAAACTCAGTACGATAGAGTGTTTGTTCCCATCCTGTATGAAATCTCTGTACGACAGAGGGTTTTTTTCCATCCTGCATGAAAACTCTGTACGAGAATTGTTTGTTCCCAACCTGTATGAATATTCTGTACGACAGAGTGTTTGTACCCATTCTGTATGAAAACTCTGTACGACAGAGTGTTTGTTTCCATCCTGTTTGAAAACCCTTTACGACAGAGTGTTTGTTTCTATCCTGTATGAAAACTCTGTACGATAGTGTTTTTTTCCATACTGTATGAAAACTCTGTACGATAGTTTTTGTTTCCATTCTGTATGAAAAGTCTGTACGATAGAGTGTTTGTTTCCATCCTGTATGAAGACTCTGTACGATAGAATGTTTGTTTCCATCCTGTATGAAAACAGTCTTTTATAGAGTGTTTGTTTCCATCCTGTATGAAAACTCAGTACGACACAGTGTTTGTTTCCATCCTGTATGAAAACTCTGTACGATAGAGTGTTTGTATCCATCCTGTATTAATACTCTGTACGATAGTGTTTGTTTCCATACTGTATGAAAACTCTGAACGACAGAGTGTTTGTTTCCATCCTGTATGAAAACACTTTTTTATAGAGTGTTTGTTTCCATCCTGTATGAAAACTCAGTACGACAGAGTGTTTGTTTCCATCCTGTATGAAAACTCTGTAGGAAAGTGTTTGTTTCCGTGTTGTATGAAAATTCTGTACGATAGAGTGTTTGTTCCCATCCTGTATGAAATCTCTGTACGACAGAGGGTTTTTTTCCATCCTGCATGAAAACTCTGTACGAGAGTGTTTGTTCCCAACCTGTATGAAAACGCTGTACGACAGAGTGTTTGATTTCATCCTATATGAAAACTCTGTACGACAGAGTGTTTGTTCCCAGCCTGTATTAAAACACTGTACGACAGAGCGTTTGTTTCCATCGTGTATGAAAACTCTGTAGTACAGAGTGTTTGTTTCCATCCTGTATGAAAACTCTCTCGTACAGAGTGTTTGTTTCCATCTTGGATGAAAACTCAGTACGATAGAGTGTTTGTTTCCATCCTGTATGAAAACTCTGTACGATAGAGTGTTTTTTTTCCCATCCTGTATGAAGACTCTGTGCGACAGAGTGGTTGTTCCCATTCTGTATGAAAACTCTGTACGATAGAGTGTTTGTTTCCATCCTGTATGAAAACTCTTTTTTATATAGTGTTTGTTTCCATCCGGTATGAAAACATTCTACTATACTGTGTTTGTTTCTATCCTGTATGAAAACTCTGTACGACAGAGTGTTTGTTTCCATCCTGTTTGAAAACCCTTTACGGTAGAGTGTTTGTTTCTATCCTGTATGAAAACTCTGTACGATAGAGTGTTTTTTTCCGTACTGTATGAAAAGTCTGTACCATAGTGTTTGTTTCCATCCTGTATGAAAACTCTGTACGATAGAGTGTTTGTTTCCATCCTGTATGAAAACTCTGCACGATAGCGTGTTTGTTCCGATGCTGTAGGAAAACTCTGGAGTACAGAGTGTTTGTTTCCATCCTGTATGAAAAGTTTGTACGACAGAGTGTTTGTTTCCATGTTGTATGAAAACTCTGTACGATAGAGTGTTCGTTTCTATCCTGTATGAAAACTCTGTATGACAGAGTGTTTGTTTCCATCCTGTATGAAGACTCTGTACGACAGAGTGTTTGTTCCCATTCTGTATGAAAACTCTGTACGATAGAGTGTTTGTTTCCATGCTGTATGAAAACTCTCTTTTATATAGTATTTGTTTCCATCCTGTATGAAAACTCTGTGCGACAGAGTGTATGTTTCCATCCTGTTTGAAAACCCTTTACGATAGAGTGTTTGTTTCTATGCTGTATGAAAACTCTGTACGATAGAGTGTTTGTTTCCATCCTGTATGAAAACTCTTTTTTATAGAGTGTTTGTTCCCATCCTGTATGAATACTCTGAACGACCGAGTGTTTGTTTCCATCCTGTATGAAAACTCAGTAAGACAGAGTGTTTGTTTCCATCCTGTATGAAAACTCTGTACGAAAGTGTTTCTTTCCATGCTGTATGAAATCTCTGTACGACAGTGGGTTTTTTTCCATCCTGTATGAAAACTCTGTAGTACAGAGTGTTTGTTTCCATCCAGTATGAAAACTCTGTACGATATTTTTTGTTTCCATGCTGCATGAAAACTCTGTACATTGGAGTGTTTGTTTCCATCCTGTATGAAAAGTCTGAACGACAGAGTGTTTTTTTCCATCCTGTATGAAAACTCTGTACGATAGAGTGTTTGTTTCCATCCTGTGTGAAAACTCTTTTTTATAGTGTTTGTTCCCATCCTGTATGAAAACTCTGTACGACATAGTGTTTGTTTCCATTCTGTATGAAAACTCTGTACGACAGAGTGTTTGTTTCTATCCTGTAGGCAAACTCTTTACGAGAGAGTGTTTCTTTCCGACAGAGTGTTTCTTTCCATCCTGTATGAAAACTCTGTACGATAGAGTGTCTGTTTCCATCCTGTATGAAAACTCTTTTTTATAGAGTGTTTGTTCCCATCCTGTATGAAAACTCTGTACGACAGAGTTTTCTTTCCATCTTGTATGGAAACTCTGTACGACAGAGTGTTTGATTCCATCCTGTATGAAAACTCTGTACGACCGAGTGTTTGTTTCCATCCTGTATGAAAACTCTGTACGATAGTGTTTTTTCCTATCCTGTATGAAAACTCTGTACGACAGAGTGTTTGTTTCCATGCTGTATGAAAAGTCTGCACGACAGAGTGTTTGTATCCATCCTGTATGAAAACTCTGTACGATTGTGTGTGTTTCCATCCTGTATGTAAACTCTGTCTGATAGTGTTTATTCCTATCCTGTATGAATACTCTGTACGATAGATTGTTCGTTTCCATCCTGTATGAAAACTCTGAACGACAGAGTGTTTGTTTCCATCCTGTATGAAAACTCTGAACGATAGTGATTGTTTCCATCCTGTATGAAAACTCTTTTTTATAGTGTTTGTTTCCATCGTGTATGAAAACTCAGTACGACAGAGTGTTTGTTTCCATCCTGTATGAAAACTCTGTATGAAAGTGTTTCTTTCCATGCTGTATGAAAACTCTGTACGATAGAGTGTTTGTTCCCATCCTGTATGAAAACTCTGTACGACAGAGTGTTTTTTTCCATGTTGTATGAAGACTCTGTACGATAGTGTTCGTTTCTATCCTGTATGAAAACTCTGTACGACAGAGTGTTTGTTTCCATCCTGTATGAAGACTCTGTACGACAGAGTGTTTGTTCCCATTCTGTATGAAAACTCTGTATGATAGAGTGTTTGTTTCCATGCTGTATGAAAACTCTTTTTTATGTAGTATTTGTTTCCATCCCATATGAAAACATTGTACTATACAGTGTTTGTTTCCATCCTGTATGAAAACTCTGTACGATCGTGTTTGTTTCCATTCTGTATGAAAAGTCTGTACGACAGAGTGTTTGTTTCCATCTTGTATGAAAACTGTGTGCGACAGAGTGTTTGATTCCATCCTGTATGAAAACTCTGTACGATAGAGTGTTTGTTCCCATCCTGTATGAAAACTCTGTACGACAGAGTGTTTGTATCCATGCTGTATGAAAACTCTGCACGACAGAGTGTTTGTATCCATCCAGTATGAAAACTCTGTACGATAGTGTGTGTTTCCATCCTGTATGTAAACTCTGTCTGATAGAGTGTTTATTCCTATCCTGTATGAATACTCTGTACGACAGAGTGTTTGTATCCATCCTGTATGAAAACTCTGTACGATAGATTGTTCGTTTCCATCCTGTATGAAAACTCTGAACGACAGAGTGTTTGTTTCCATCCTGTATGAAAACTCTTTTTTATAGAGTGTTTGTTCCCATCCTGTATGAAAACTCTGAACGACCGAGTGTTTGTTTCCATACTGTATGAAAACATTTTTTTATAGTGTTTGTTTCCATCGTGTATGAAAACTCAGTACGACAGAGTGTTTGTTTCCATCCTGTATGAAAACTCTGTACGAAAGTGTTTGTTTCCATCGTGTATGAAAACTCAGTACGATAGAGTGTTTGTTCCCATCCTGTATGAAATCTCTGTACGACAGAGGGTTTTTTTCCATCCTGCATGAAAACTCTGTACGAGAATTGTTTGTTCCCAACCTGTATGAATATTCTGTACGACAGAGTGTTTGTTCCCATTCTGTATGAAAACTCTGTACGATAGAGTGGTTGTTTCCATCCTGTATGAAAACTCTGTACGATAGAGTGTTTGTTCCGATGCTGCATGAAAACTCTGTAGTACAGAGTGTTTCTTTCCAACTTGTATGAAAACTCTGTACGATAGAGTGTTTGTTTCCATCCTGTATGAAAACTCTGTACGATAGAGTGTTTGTTCCCATCCTGTATTAAAACCTTGTACGACAGAGTGTTTGTTTCCATCCTGTATGAAAACTCTGTACGACAGAGTGTTTGTTTCCATGTTGTATGAAAACTCTGTACGATAGTGTTCGTTTCTATCCTGTATGAAAACTCTGTAGGAAAGTGTTTGTTTCCGTGTTGTATGAAAATTCTGTACGATAGAGTGTTTGTTCCCATCCTGTATGAAATCTCTGTACGACAGAGGGTTTTTTTCCATCCTGCATGAAAACTCTGTACGAGAGTGTTTGTTCCCAACCTGTATGAAAACTCTGTTCGACAGAGTGTTTGTTTCCATCCTGTATGAAAACTTTGTACGATAGTGTTTCTTTCCATCCTGTATGAAAACTCTGTACGACAGAGTGTTTGATTTCATCCTGTATGAAAACTCTGTACGACAGAGTGTTTGTTCCCATCCTGTATTAAAACACTGTACGACAGAGTGTTTGTTTCCATCGTGTATGAAAACTCTGTAGTACAGAGTGTTTGTTTCCATCCTGTATGAAAACTCTTTCGTACAGAGTGTTTGCTTCCATCTTGGATGAAAACTCAGTACGATGGAGTGTTTGTTTCCATCCTGTATGAAAACTCTGTACGATAGAGTGTTTTTTTTCCCATCCTGTATGAAGACTCTGTGCGACAGAGTGGTTGTTCCCATTCTGTATGAAAACTCTGTACGATAGAGTGTTTGTTTCCATCCTGTATGAAAACTCTTTTTTATATAGTGTTTGTTTCCATCCGGTATGAAAACATTCTACTATACTGTGTTTGTTTCTATCCTGTATGAAAACTCTGTACGACAGAGTGTTTGTTTCCATCCTGTTTGAAAACCCTTTACGGTAGAGTGTTTGTTTCTATCCTGTATGAAAACTCTGTACGATAGAGTGTTTTTTTCCGTACTGTATGAAAAGTCTGTACGATAGTGTTTGTTTCCATCCTGTATGAAAACTCTGTACGATGGAGTGTTTGTTTCCATCCTGTATGAAAACTCTGCACGATAGCGTGTTTGTTCCGATGCTGTATGAAAACTCTGGAGTACAGAGTGTTTGTTTCCATCCTGTATGAAAAGTTTGTACGACAGAGTGTTTGTTTCCATCCTGTATGAAGACTCTGTACGACAGAGTGTTTGTTCCCATTCTGTATGAAAACTCTGTACGATAGAGTGTTTGTTTCCATGCTGTATGAAAACTCTTTTTTATAGAGTGTTTGTTCCCATCCTGTATGAATACTCTGAACGACCGAGTGTTTGTTTCCATCCTGTATCAAAACTCAGTAAGACAGAGTGTTTGTTTCCATCCTGTATGAAAACTCTGTACGAAAGTGTTTGTTTCCATGCTGTATGAAATCTCTGTACGACAGTGGGTTTTTTTCCATCCTGTATGAAAACTCTGTAGTACAGAGTGTTTGTTTCCATCCAGTATGAAAACTCTGTACGATATTTTTTGTTTCCATGCTGCATGAAAACTCTGTACATTGGAGTGTTTGTTTCCATCCTGTATGAAAAGTCTGAACGACAGAGTGTTTTTTTCCATCCTGTATGAAAACTCTGTACGATAGAGTGTTTGTTTCCATCCTGTGTGAAAACTCTTTTTTATAGTGTTTGTTCCCATCCTGTATGAAAACTCTGAACGACAGAGTGTTTGTTCCCATCCTGTATGAAAACTCTGTACGACATAGTGTTTGTTTCCATTCTGTATGAAAACTCTGTACGACAGAGTGTTTGTTTCTATCCTGTAGGCAAACTCTTTACGAGAGAGTGTTTCTTTCCGACAGAGTGTTTCTTTCCATCCTGTATGAAAACTCTGTACGATAGAGTGTCTGTTTCCATCCTGTATGAAAACTCTTTTTTATAGAGTGTTTGTTCCCATCCTGTATGAAAACTCTGTACGACAGAGTTTTCTTTCCATCTTGTATGGAAACTCTGTACGACAGAGTGTTTGATTCCATCCTGTATGAAAACTCTGTACGACCGAGTGTTTGTTTCCATCCTGTATGAAAACTCTGTACGATAGTGTTTTTTCCTATCCTGTATGAAAACTCTGTACGACAGAGTGTTTGTTTCCATGCTGTATGAAAAGTCTGCACGACAGAGTGTTTGTATCCATCCTGTATGAAAACTCTGTACGATTGTGTGTGTTTCCATCCTGTATGTAAACTCTGTCTGATAGTGTTTATTCCTATCCTGTATGAATACTCTGTACGATAGATTGTTCGTTTCCATCCTGTATGAAAACTCTGAACGACAGAGTGTTTGTTTCCATCCTGTATGAAAACTCTGAACGATAGTGATTGTTTCCATCCTGTATGAAAACTCTTTTTTATAGAGTGTTTGTTTCCATCGTGTATGAAAACTCAGTACGACAGAGTGTTTGTTTCCATCCTGTATGAAAACTCTGTATGAAAGTGTTTCTTTCCATGCTGTATGAAAACTCTGTACGATAGAGTGTTTGTTCCCATCCTGTATGAAAACTCTGTACGACAGAGTGTTTTTTTCCATGTTGTATGAAGACTCTGTACGATAGTGTTCGTTTCTATCCTGTATGAAAACTCTGTACGACAGAGTGTTTGTTTCCATCCTGTATGAAAACTCTGTACGATAGAGTGGTTGTTTCCATCCTGTATGAAAACTCTGTACGATAGAGTGTTTGTTCCGATGCTGTATGAAAACTCTGTAGTACAGAGTGTTTCTTTCCAACTTGTATGAAAACTCTGTACGATAGAGTGTTTGTTTCCGTCCTGTATGAAAACTCTGTACGATAGAGTGTTTGTTCCCATCCTGTATTAAAACCTTGTACGACAGAGTGTTTGTTTCCATCCTGTATGAAAACTCTGTACGACAGAGTGTTTGTTTCCATGTTGTATGAAAACTCTGTACGATAGTGTTCGTTTCTATCCTGTATGAAAACTCTGTAGGAAAGTGTTTGTTTCCGTGTTGTATGAAAATTCTGTACGATAGAGTGTTTGTTCCCATCCTGTATGAAATCTCTGTACGACAGAGGGTTTTTTTCCATCCTGCATGAAAACTCTGTACGAGAGTGTTTGTTCCCAACCTGTATGAAAACTCTGTTCGACAGAGTGTTTGTTTCCATCCTGTATGAAAACTCTGTACGACAGAGTGTTTGTTTCCATCCTGTATGAAAACTTTGTACGATAGTGTTTCTTTCCATCCTGTATGAAAACTCTGTACGACAGAGTGTTTGATTTCATCCTGTATGAAAACTCTGTACGACAGAGTGTTTGTTCCCATCCTGTATTAAAACACTGTACGACAGAGTGTTTGTTTCCATCGTGTATGAAAACTCTGTAGTACAGAGTGTTTGTTTCCATCCTGTATGAAAACTCTTTCGTACAGAGTGTTTGCTTCCATCTTGGATGAAAACTCAGTACGATGGAGTGTTTGTTTCCATCCTGTATGAAAACTCTGTACGATAGAGTGTTTTTTTTCCCATCCTGTATGAAGACTCTGTGCGACAGAGTGGTTGTTCCCATTCTGTATGAAAACTCTGTACGATAGAGTGTTTGTTTCCATCCTGTATGAAAACTCTTTTTTATATAGTGTTTGTTTCCATCCGGTATGAAAACATTCTACTATACTGTGTTTGTTTCTATCCTGTATGAAAACTCTGTACGACAGAGTGTTTGTTTCCATCCTGTTTGAAAACCCTTTACGGTAGAGTGTTTGTTTCTATCCTGTATGAAAACTCTGTACGATAGAGTGTTTTTTTCCGTACTGTATGAAAAGTCTGTACGATAGTGTTTGTTTCCATCCTGTATGAAAACTCTGTACGATGGAGTGTTTGTTTCCATCCTGTATGAAAACTCTGCACGATAGCGTGTTTGTTCCGATGCTGTATGAAAACTCTGGAGTACAGAGTGTTTGTTTCCATCCTGTATGAAAAGTTTGTACGACAGAGTGTTTGTTTCCATGTTGTATGAAAACTCTGTACGATAGAGTGTTCGTTTCTATCCTGTATGAAAACTCTGTACGACAGAGTGTTTGTTTCCATCCTGTATGAAGACTCTGTACGACAGAGTGTTTGTTCCCATTCTGTATGAAAACTCTGTACGATAGAGTGTTTGTTTCCATGCTGTATGAAAACTCTTTTTTATAGAGTGTTTGTTCCCATCCTGTATGAATACTCTGAACGACCGAGTGTTTGTTTCCATCCTGTATCAAAACTCAGTAAGACAGAGTGTTTGTTTCCATCCTGTATGAAAACTCTGTACGAAAGTGTTTGTTTCCATGCTGTATGAAATCTCTGTACGACAGTGGGTTTTTTTCCATCCTGTATGAAAACTCTGTAGTACAGAGTGTTTGTTTCCATCCAGTATGAAAACTCTGTACGATATTTTTTGTTTCCATGCTGCATGAAAACTCTGTACATTGGAGTGTTTGTTTCCATCCTGTATGAAAAGTCTGAACGACAGAGTGTTTTTTTCCATCCTGTATGAAAACTCTGTACGATAGAGTGTTTGTTTCCATCCTGTGTGAAAACTCTTTTTTATAGTGTTTGTTCCCATCCTGTATGAAAACTCTGAACGACAGAGTGTTTGTTCCCATCCTGTATGAAAACTCTGTACGACATAGTGTTTGTTTCCATTCTGTATGAAAACTCTGTACGACAGAGTGTTTGTTTCTATCCTGTAGGCAAACTCTTTACGAGAGAGTGTTTCTTTCCGACAGAGTGTTTCTTTCCATCCTGTATGAAAACTCTGTACGATAGAGTGTCTGTTTCCATCCTGTATGAAAACTCTTTTTTATAGAGTGTTTGTTCCCATCCTGTATGAAAACTCTGTACGACAGAGTTTTCTTTCCATCTTGTATGGAAACTCTGTACGACAGAGTGTTTGATTCCATCCTGTATGAAAACTCTGTACGACCGAGTGTTTGTTTCCATCCTGTATGAAAACTCTGTACGATAGTGTTTTTTCCTATCCTGTATGAAAACTCTGTACGACAGAGTGTTTGTTTCCATGCTGTATGAAAAGTCTGCACGACAGAGTGTTTGTATCCATCCTGTATGAAAACTCTGTACGATTGTGTGTGTTTCCATCCTGTATGTAAACTCTGTCTGATAGTGTTTATTCCTATCCTGTATGAATACTCTGTACGATAGATTGTTCGTTTCCATCCTGTATGAAAACTCTGAACGACAGAGTGTTTGTTTCCATCCTGTATGAAAACTCTGAACGATAGTGATTGTTTCCATCCTGTATGAAAACTCTTTTTTATAGAGTGTTTGTTTCCATCGTGTATGAAAACTCAGTACGACAGAGTGTTTGTTTCCATCCTGTATGAAAACTCTGTATGAAAGTGTTTCTTTCCATGCTGTATGAAAACTCTGTACGATAGAGTGTTTGTTCCCATCCTGTATGAAAACTCTGTACGACAGAGTGTTTTTTTCCATGTTGTATGAAGACTCTGTACGATAGTGTTCGTTTCTATCCTGTATGAAAACTCTGTACGACAGAGTGTTTGTTTCCATCCTGTATGAAAACTCTGTACGATAGAGTGGTTGTTTCCATCCTGTATGAAAACTCTGTACGATAGAGTGTTTGTTCCGATGCTGTATGAAAACTCTGTAGTACAGAGTGTTTCTTTCCAACTTGTATGAAAACTCTGTACGATAGAGTGTTTGTTTCCATCCTGTATGAAAACTCTGTACGATAGAGTGTTTGTTCCCATCCTGTATTAAAACCTTGTACGACAGAGTGTTTGTTTCCATCCTGTATGAAAACTCTGTACGACAGAGTGTTTGTTTCCATGTTGTATGAAAACTCTGTACGATAGTGTTCGTTTCTATCCTGTATGAAAACTCTGTAGGAAAGTGTTTGTTTCCGTGTTGTATGAAAATTCTGTACGATAGAGTGTTTGTTCCCATCCTGTATGAAATCTCTGTACGACAGAGGGTTTTTTTCCATCCTGCATGAAAACTCTGTACGAGAGTGTTTGTTCCCAACCTGTATGAAAACTCTGTTCGACAGAGTGTTTGTTTCCATCCTGTATGAAAACTCTGTACGACAGAGTGTTTGTTTCCATCCTGTATGAAAACTTTGTACGATAGTGTTTCTTTCCATCCTGTATGAAAACTCTGTACGACAGAGTGTTTGATTTCATCCTGTATGAAAACTCTGTACGACAGAGTGTTTGTTCCCATCCTGTATTAAAACACTGTACGACAGAGTGTTTGTTTCCATCGTGTATGAAAACTCTGTAGTACAGAGTGTTTGTTTCCATCCTGTATGAAAACTCTTTCGTACAGAGTGTTTGCTTCCATCTTGGATGAAAACTCAGTACGATGGAGTGTTTGTTTCCATCCTGTATGAAAACTCTGTACGATAGAGTGTTTTTTTTCCCATCCTGTATGAAGACTCTGTGCGACAGAGTGGTTGTTCCCATTCTGTATGAAAACTCTGTACGATAGAGTGTTTGTTTCCATCCTGTATGAAAACTCTTTTTTATATAGTGTTTGTTTCCATCCGGTATGAAAACATTCTACTATACTGTGTTTGTTTCTATCCTGTATGAAAACTCTGTACGACAGAGTGTTTGTTTCCATCCTGTTTGAAAACCCTTTACGGTAGAGTGTTTGTTTCTATCCTGTATGAAAACTCTGTACGATAGAGTGTTTTTTTCCGTACTGTATGAAAAGTCTGTACGATAGTGTTTGTTTCCATCCTGTATGAAAACTCTGTACGATGGAGTGTTTGTTTCCATCCTGTATGAAAACTCTGCACGATAGCGTGTTTGTTCCGATGCTGTATGAAAACTCTGGAGTACAGAGTGTTTGTTTCCATCCTGTATGAAAAGTTTGTACGACAGAGTGTTTGTTTCCATGTTGTATGAAAACTCTGTACGATAGAGTGTTCGTTTCTATCCTGTATGAAAACTCTGTACGACAGAGTGTTTGTTTCCATCCTGTATGAAGACTCTGTACGACAGAGTGTTTGTTCCCATTCTGTATGAAAACTCTGTACGACAGAGTGTTTGTTTCCATGCTGTATGAAAACTCTTTTTTATAGAGTGTTTGTTCCCATCCTGTATGAATACTCTGAACGACCGAGTGTTTGTTTCCATCCTGTATCAAAACTCAGTAAGACAGAGTGTTTGTTTCCATCCTGTATGAAAACTCTGTACGAAAGTGTTTGTTTCCATGCTGTATGAAATCTCTGTACGACAGTGGGTTTTTTTCCATCCTGTATGAAAACTCTGTAGTACAGAGTGTTTGTTTCCATCCAGTATGAAAACTCTGTACGATATTTTTTGTTTCCATGCTGCATGAAAACTCTGTACATTGGAGTGTTTGTTTCCATCCTGTATGAAAAGTCTGAACGACAGAGTGTTTTTTTCCATCCTGTATGAAAACTCTGTACGATAGAGTGTTTGTTTCCATCCTGTGTGAAAACTCTTTTTTATAGTGTTTGTTCCCATCCTGTATGAAAACTCTGAACGACAGAGTGTTTGTTCCCATCCTGTATGAAAACTCTGTACGACATAGTGTTTGTTTCCATTCTGTATGAAAACTCTGTACGACAGAGTGTTTGTTTCTATCCTGTAGGCAAACTCTTTACGAGAGAGTGTTTCTTTCCGACAGAGTGTTTCTTTCCATCCTGTATGAAAACTCTGTACGATAGAGTGTCTGTTTCCATCCTGTATGAAAACTCTTTTTTATAGAGTGTTTGTTCCCATCCTGTATGAAAACTCTGTACGACAGAGTTTTCTTTCCATCTTGTATGGAAACTCTGTACGACAGAGTGTTTGATTCCATCCTGTATGAAAACTCTGTACGACCGAGTGTTTGTTTCCATCCTGTATGAAAACTCTGTACGATAGTGTTTTTTCCTATCCTGTATGAAAACTCTGTACGACAGAGTGTTTGTTTCCATGCTGTATGAAAAGTCTGCACGACAGAGTGTTTGTATCCATCCTGTATGAAAACTCTGTACGATTGTGTGTGTTTCCATCCTGTATGTAAACTCTGTCTGATAGTGTTTATTCCTATCCTGTATGAATACTCTGTACGATAGATTGTTCGTTTCCATCCTGTATGAAAACTCTGAACGACAGAGTGTTTGTTTCCATCCTGTATGAAAACTCTGAACGATAGTGATTGTTTCCATCCTGTATGAAAACTCTTTTTTATAGAGTGTTTGTTTCCATCGTGTATGAAAACTCAGTACGACAGAGTGTTTGTTTCCATCCTGTATGAAAACTCTGTATGAAAGTGTTTCTTTCCATGCTGTATGAAAACTCTGTACGATAGAGTGTTTGTTCCCATCCTGTATGAAAACTCTGTACGACAGAGTGTTTTTTTCCATGTTGTATGAAGACTCTGTACGATAGTGTTCGTTTCTATCCTGTATGAAAACTCTGTACGACAGAGTGTTTGTTTCCATCCTGTATGAAGACTCTGTACGACAGAGTGTTTGTTCCCATTCTGTATGAAAACTCTGTATGATAGAGTGTTTGTTTCCATGCTGTATGAAAACTCTTTTTTATGTAGTATTTGTTTCCATCCCATATGAAAACATTGTACTATACAGTGTTTGTTTCCATCCTGTATGAAAACTCTGTACGATCGTGTTTGTTTCCATTCTGTATGAAAAGTCTGTACGACAGAGTGTTTGTTTCCATCTTGTATGAAAACTCTGTGCGACAGAGTGTTTGATTCCATCCTGTATGAAAACTCTGTACGATAGTGTTTGTTCCCATCCTGTATGAAAACTCTGTACGACAGAGTGTTTGTATCCATGCTGTATGAAAACTCTGCACGACAGAGTGTTTGTATCCATCCAGTATGAAAACTCTGTACGATAGTGTGTGTTTCCATCCTGTATGTAAACTCTGTCTGATAGAGTGTTTATTCCTATCCTGTATGAATACTCTGTACGACAGAGTGTTTGTATCCATCCTGTATGAAAACTCTGTACGATAGATTGTTCGTTTCCATCCTGTATGAAAACTCTGAACGACAGAGTGTTTGTTTCCATCCTGTATGAAAACTCTTTTTTATAGAGTGTTTGTTCCCATCCTGTATGAAAACTCTGAACGACCGAGTGTTTGTTTCCATACTGTATGAAAACATTTTTTTATAGTGTTTGTTTCCATCGTGTATGAAAACTCAGTACGACAGAGTGTTTGTTTCCATCCTGTATGAAAACTCTGTACGAAAGTGTTTGTTTCCATCGTGTATGAAAACTCAGTACGATAGAGTGTTTGTTCCCATCCTGTATGAAATCTCTGTACGACAGAGGGTTTTTTTCCATCCTGCATGAAAACTCTGTACGAGAATTGTTTGTTCCCAACCTGTATGAATATTCTGTACGACAGAGTGTTTGTTCCCATTCTGTATGAAAACTCTGTACGATAGAGTGTTTGTTTCCATCCTGTATGAAAACTCTGTACGATAGAGTGTTTGTTCCGATGCTGTATGAAAACTCTGTAGTACAGAGTGTTTCTTTCCAACTTGTATGAAAACTCTGTACGATAGAGTGTTTGTTTCCATCCTGTATGAAAACTCTGTACGATAGAGTGTTTGTTCCCATCCTGTATTAAAACTTTGTACGACAGAGTGTTTGTTTCCATCCTGTATGAAAACTCTGTACGACAGAGTGTTTGTTTCCATGTTGTATGAAAACTCTGTACGATAGTGTTCGTTTCTATCCTGTATGAAAACTCTGTAGGAAAGTGTTTGTTTCCGTGTTGTATGAAAATTCTGTACGATAGAGTGTTTGTTCCCATCCTGTATGAAATCTCTGTACGACAGAGGGTTTTTTTCCATCCTGCATGAAAACTCTGTACGAGAGTGTTTGTTCCCAACCTGTATGAAAACTCTGTTCGACAGAGTGTTTGTTTCCATCCTGTATGAAAACTCTGTACGACAGTGTTTGTTTCCATCCTGTATGAAAACTTTGTACGATAGTGTTTCTTTCCATCCTGTATGAAAACTCTGTACGACAGAGTGTTTGATTTCATCCTGTATGAAAACTCTGTACGACAGAGTGTTTGTTCCCATCCTGTATTAAAACACTGTACGACAGAGTGTTTGTTTCCATCGTGTATGAAAACTCTGTAGTACAGAGTGTTTGTTTCCATCCTGTATGAAAACTCTCTCGTACAGAGTGTTTGCTTCCATCTTGGATGAAAACTCAGTACGATGGAGTGTTTGTTTCCATCCTGTATGAACACTCTGTACGATAGAGTGTTTTTTTTCCCATCCTGTATGAAGACTCTGTGCGACAGAGTGGTTGTTCCCATTCTGTATGAAAACTCTGTACGATAGAGTGTTTGTTTCCATCCTGTATGAAAACTCTTTTTTATATAGTGTTTGTTTCCATCCGGTATGAAAACATTCTACTATACTGTGTTTGTTTCTATCCTGTATGAAAACTCTGTACGACAGAGTGTTTTTTTCCATCCTGTTTGAAAACCCTTTACGATAGAGTGTTTGTTTCTATCCTGTATGAAAACTCTGTACGATAGAGTGTTTTTTTCCGTACTGTATAAAAAGTCTGTACGATAGTGTTTGTATCCATCCAGTATGAAAACTCTGTACGATAGTGTGTGTTTCCATCCTGTATGTAAACTCTGTCTGATAGAGTGTTTATTCCTATCCTGTATGAATACTCTGTACGACAGAGTGTTTGTATCCATCCTGTATGAAAACTCTGTACGATAGATTGTTCGTTTCCATCCTGTATGAAAACTCTGAACGACAGAGTGTTTGTTTCCATCCTGTATGAAAACTCTTTTTTATAGAGTGTTTGTTCCCATCCTGTATGAAAACTCTGAACGACCGAGTGTTTGTTTCCATACTGTATGAAAACATTTTTTTATAGTGTTTGTTTCCATCGTGTATGAAAACTCAGTACGACAGAGTGTTTGTTTCCATCCTGTATGAAAACTCTGTACGAAAGTGTTTGTTTCCATCGTGTATGAAAACTCAGTACGATAGAGTGTTTGTTCCCATCGTCTATGAAATCTCTGTACGACAGAGGGTTTTTTTCCATCCTGCATGAAAACTCTGTACGAGAATTGTTTGTTCCCAACCTGTATGAATATTCTGTACGACAGAGTGTTTGTTCCCATTCTGTATGAAAACTCTGTACGATAGAGTGTTTGTTTCCATCCTGTATGAAAACTCTGTACGATAGAGTGTTTGTTCCGATGCTGTATGAAAACTCTGTAGTACAGAGTGTTTCTTTCCAACTTGTATGAAAACTCTGTACGATAGAGTGTTTGTTTCCATCCTGTATGAAAACTCTGTACGATAGAGTGTTTGTTCCCATCCTGTATTAAAACTTTGTACGACAGAGTGTTTGTTTCCATCCTGTATGAAAACTCTGTACGACAGAGTGTTTGTTTCCATGTTGTATGAAAACTCTGTACGATAGTGTTCGTTTCTATCCTGTATGAAAACTCTGTAGGAAAGTGTTTGTTTCCGTGTTGTATGAAAATTCTGTACGATAGAGTGTTTGTTCCCATCCTGTATGAAATCTCTGTACGACAGAGGGTTTTTTTCCATCCTGCATGAAAACTCTGTACGAGAGTGTTTGTTCCCAACCTGTATGAAAACTCTGTTCGACAGAGTGTTTGTTTCCATCCTGTATGAAAACTCTGTACGACAGAGTGTTTGTTTCCATCCTGTATGAAAACTTTGTACGATAGTGTTTCTTTCCATCCTGTATGAAAACTCTGTACGACAGAGTGTTTGATTTCATCCTGTATGAAAACTCTGTACGACAGAGTGTTTGTTCCCATCCTGTATTAAAACACTGTACGACAGAGTGTTTGTTTCCATCGTGTATGAAAACTCTGTAGTACAGAGTGTTTGTTTCCATCCTGTATGAAAACTCTCTCGTATAGAGTGTTTGTTTCCATCTTGGATGAAAACTCAGTACGATAGAGTGTTTGTTTCCATCCTGTATGAAAACTCTGTACGATAGAGTGTTTTTTTTCCCATCCTGTATGAAGACTCTGTGCGACAGAGTGGTTGTTCCCATTCTGTATGAAAACTCTGTACGATAGAGTGTTTGTTTCCATCCTGTATGAAAACTCTTTTTTATATAGTGTTTGTTTCCATCCGGTATGAAAACTCTGCACGATAGCGTGTTTGTTCCGATGCTGTATGAAAACTCTGTAGTACAGAGTGTTTGTTTCCATCCTGTATGAAAACTCTGTACGATAGAGTGTTTGTTTCCATCCTGTATGAAAACTCTGTACGATGGTGTTTGTTTCCATGCTGTATGAAAACTCTGTACGATAGAGTGTTTGTTCCCATCCTGTATTAAAACTTTGTACGACAGAGTGTTTGTTTCCATCCTGTATGAAAACTCTGTAGTACAGAGTGTTTGTTTCCATCCTGTATGAAAACTCTCTAGTACAGAGTGTTTGTTTCCATCCTGTATGAAAAGTTTGTACGACAGAGTGTTTGTTTCCATGTTGTATGAAAACTCTGTACGATAGAGTGTTCGTTTCTGTCCTGTATGAAAACTCTGTACGACAGAGTGTTTGTTTCCATGCTGTATGAAACTCTCTTTTATATAGTATTTGTTTCCATCCGGTATGAAAACATTGTACTATACAGTGTTTGTTTCCATCCTGTATGAAAACTCTGTGCGACAGAGTGTATGTTTCCATCCTGTTTGAAAACCCTTTACGATAGAGTGTTTGTTTCTATGCTGTATGAAAACTCTGTACGATAGAGTGTTTGTTTCCATCCTGTATGAAAACTCTTTTTTATAGAGTGTTTGTTCCCATCCTGTATGAAAACTCTGAACGACCGAGTGTTTGTTTCCATCCTGTATGAAAACTCAGTACGACAGCGTGTTTGTTTCCATGCTGTATGAAATCTCTGTACGACAGAGGGTTTTTTTCCATCCTGTATGAAAACTCTGTAGTACAGAGTGTTTGTTTCCATCCAGTATGAAAACTCTGTACGATATTTTTTGTTTCCATGCTGCATGAAAACTCTGTACATTGGAGTGTTTGTTTCCATCCTGTATGAAAAGTCTGAACGACAGAGTGTTTTTTTCCATGCTGTATGAAAACTCTGTACGACATAGTTTTTGTTTCCATTCTGTATGAAAACTCTGTACTACAGAGTGTTTGTTTCTATCGTTTATGAAAACTCTGTACGACAGTCTTTCTTTCCATCCTGTATGAAAACTCTGTACGATAGAGTGTTTGTTTCCATCCTGTGTGAAAACACTTTTTTATAGTGTTTGTTCCCATCCTGTATGAAAACTCTGAACGACAGAGTGTTTCTTCCCATCCTGTATGAAAACTCTGTACGACATAGTGTTTGTTTCCATTCTGTATGAAAACTCTGTACGACAGAGTGTTTGTTTCTATCCTGTAGGCAAACTCTTTACGACAGAGTGTTTCTTTCCGACAGAGTGTTTCTTTCCATCCTGTATGAAAACTCTGTACGATAGAGTGTCTGTTTCCATCCTGTATGAAAACTCTTTTTTATAGAGTGTTTGTTCCCATCCTGTATGAAAACTCTGTACGACAGAGTTTTCTTTCCATCTTGTATGGAAACTCTGTACGACAGAGTGTTTGATTCCATCCTGTATGAAAACTCTGTACGACCGAGTGTTTGTTTCCATCCTGTATGAAAACTCTGTACGATAGTGTTTTTTCCTATCCTGTATGAAAACTCTGTACGATAGATTGTTCGTTTCCATCCTGTATGAAAACTCTGAACGACAGAGTGTTTGTTTCCATCCTGTATGAAAACTCTGAACGATAGTGTTTGTTTCCATCCTGTATGAAAACTCTTTTTTATAGAGTGTTTGTTTCCATCGTGTATGAAAACTCAGTACGACAGAGTGTTTGTTTCCATCCTGTATGAAAACTCTGTATGAAAGTGTTTCTTTCCATGCTGTATGAAAACTCTGTACGATAGAGTGTTTGTTCCCATCCTGTATGAAAACTCTGTACGACAGAGTGTTTTTTTCCATGTTGTATGAAGACTCTGTACGATAGTGTTCGTTTCTATCCTGTATGAAAACTCTGTACGACAGAGTGTTTGTTTCCATCCTGTATGAAGACTCTGTACGACAGAGTGTTTGTTCCCATTCTGTATGAAAACTCTGTATGATTGAGTGTTTGTTTCCATGCTGTATGAAAACTCTTTTTTATGTAGTATTTGTTTCCATCCCGTATGAAAACGTTGTACTATACAGTGTTTGTTTCCATCCTGTATGAAAACTCTGTACGATCGTGTTTGTTTCCATTCTGTATGAAAAGTCTGTACGACAGAGTGTTTGTTTCCATCTTGTATGAAAACTCTGTGCGACAGAGTGTTTGATTCCATCCTGTATGAAAACTCTGTACGATAGAGTGTTTGTTCCCATCCTGTATGAAAACTCTGTACGACAGAGTGTTTGTATCCATGCTGTATGAAAACTCTGCACGACAGTGTTTGTATCCATCCAGTATGAAAACTCTGTACGATAGTGTGTGTTTCCATCCTGTATGTAAACTCTGTCTGATAGAGTGTTTATTCCTATCCTGTATGAATACTCTGTACGACAGAGTGTTTGTATCCATCCTGTATGAAAACTCTGTACGATAGATTGTTCGTTTCCATCCTGTATGAAAACTCTGAACGACAGAGTGTTTGTTTCCATCCTGTATGAAAACTCTTTTTTATAGAGTGTTTGTTCCCATCCTGTAGGAAAACTCTGAACGACCGAGTGTTTGTTTCCATACTGTATGAAAACATTTTTTTATAGTGTTTGTTTCCATCGTGTATGAAAACTCAGTACGACAGAGTGTTTGTTTCCATCCTGTATGAAAACTCTGTACGAAAGTGTTTGTTTCCATCGTGTATGAAAACTCAGTACGATAGAGTGTTTGTTCCCATCCTGTATGAAATCTCTGTACGACAGAGGATTTTTTTTCCATCCTGCATGAAAACTCTGTACGAGAATTGTTTGTTCCCAACCTGTATGAATATTCTGTACGACAGAGTGTTTGTTCCCATTCTGTATGAAAACTCTGTACGATAGAGTGTTTGTTTCCATCCTGTATGAAAACTCTGTACGATAGAGTGTTTGTTCCGATGCTGTATGAAAACTCTGTAGTACAGAGTGTTTCTTTCCAACTTGTATGAAAACTCTGTACGACAGAGTGTTTGTTTCCATGTTGTATGAAAACTCTGTACGATAGTGTTCGTTTCTATCCTGTATGAAAACTCTGTACGACAGAGTGTTTGTTTCCATCCTGTATGAAGACTCTGTACGACAGAGTGTTTGTTCCCATTCTGTATGAAAACTCTGTATGATAGAGTGTTTGTTTCCATGCTGTATGAAAACTTTCTACGATAGTGTTTGTTTCCATCCTGTATGAAAACTCTGTACGATACAGTGTTTGTTTCCATCCTGTATGAATACTCTGTACGACAGAGTGTTTGTTCCCATCCTGTATTAAAACACTGTATGACAGAGTGTTTGTTTCCATCCTGTATGAAAACTCTGTAGTACAGAGTGTTTGTTTCCATCCTGTATGAAAACTCTGTAGTACAGAGTGTTTGTTTCCATCTTGGATGAAAGCTCTGTACGATAGAGTGTTTGTTTCCATCCTGTGTGAAAACTCTGTACGATAGAGTGTTTTTTTTCCCATCCTGTATGAAGACTCTGTACGACAGAGTGTTTGTTTCCATCCTGTTTGAAAACCCTTTACGACAGAGTGTTTGTTTCTATCCTGTATGAAAACTCTGTACGATAGTGTTTTTTTCCATACTGTATGAAAACTCTGTACGATAGTGTTTGTTTCCATTCTGCATGAAAAGTCTGTACGATAGAGTGTTTGTTTCCATCCTGTATGAAGACTCTGTACGATAGAATGTTTGTTTCCATCCTGTATGAAAACAGTTTTTTATAGAGTGTTTGTTTCCATCCTGTATGAAAACTCAGTACGACACAGTGTTTGTTTCCATCCTGTATGAAAACTCTGTACGATAGAGTGTTTGTTTCCATCCTGTATGAAAACTCTGTAGGACAGAGTGTTTGTATCCATCCTGTATGAATACTCTGTACGATAGTGTTTGTTTCCATACTGTATGAAAACTCTGAACGACAGAGTGTTTGTTTCCATCCTGTATGAAAACACTTTTTTATAGAGTGTTTGTTTCCATCCTGTATGAAAACTCAGTACGACAGAGTGTTTGTTTCCATCCTGTATGAAAACTCTGTAGGAAAGTGTTTGTTTCCGTGTTGTATGAAAATTCTGTACGATAGAGTGTTTGTTCCCATCCTGTATGAAATCTCTGTACGACAGAGGGTTTTTTTCCATCCTGCATGAAAACTCTGTACGAGAGTGTTTGTTCCCAACCTGTATGAAAACTCTGTTCGACAGAGTGTTTGTTTCCATCCTGTATGAAAACTCTGTACGACAGAGTGTTTGTTTCCATCCTGTATGAAAACTTTGTACGATAGTGTTTCTTTCCATCCTGTATGAAAACTCTGTACGACAGAGTGTTTGATTTCATCCTGTATGAAAACTCTGTACGACAGAGTGTTTGTTCCCATCCTGTATTAAAACACTGTACGACAGAGTGTTTGTTTCCATCGTGTATGAAAACTCTGTAGTACAGAGTGTTTGTTTCCATCCTGTATGAAAACTCTCTCGTACAGAGTGTTTGTTTCCATCTTGGATGAAAACTCAGTACGATAGAGTGTTTGTTTCCATCCTGTATGAAAACTCTGTACGATAGAGTGTTTTTTTTCCCATCCTGTATGAAGACTCTGTGCGACAGAGTGGTTGTTCCCATTCTGTATGAAAACTCTGTACGATAGAGTGTTTGTTTCCATCCTGTATGAAAACTCTTTTTTATATAGTGTTTGTTTCCATCCGGTATGAAAACATTCTACTATACTGTGTTTGTTTCTATCCTGTATGAAAACTCTGTACGACAGAGTGTTTGTTTCCATCCTGTTTGAAAACCCTTTACGATAGAGTGTTTGTTTCTATCCTGTATGAAAACTCTGTACGATAGAGTGTTTTTTTCCGTACTGTATGAAAAGTCTGTACCATAGTGTTTGTTTCCATCCTGTATGAAAACTCTGTACGATAGAGTGTTTGTTTCCATCCTGTATGAAAACTCTGCACGATAGCGTGTTTGTTCCGATGCTGTATGAAAACTCTGGAGTACAGAGTGTTTGTTTCCATCCTGTATGAAAACTCTGTACGATAGAGTGTTTGTTTCCATCCTGTATGAAAACACTGTACGATGGTGTTTGTTTCCATGCTGTATGAAAACTCTGTACGATAGAGTGTTTGTTCCCATCCTGTATTAAAACTTTGTACGACAAAGTGTTTGTTTCCATCCTGTATGAAAACTCTGTAGTACAGAGTGTTTGTTTCCATCCTGTATGAAAACTCTCTAGTACAGAGTGTTTGTTTCCATCCTGTATGAAAAGTTTGTACGACAGAGTGTTTGTTTCCATGTTGTATGAAAACTCTGTACGATAGAGTGTTCGTTTCTATCCTGTATGAAAACTCTGTACGACAGAGTGTTTGTTTCCATCCTGTATGAAGACTCTGTACGACAGAGTGTTTGTTCCCATTCTGTATGAAAACTCTGTACGATAGAGTGTTTGTTTCCATGCTGTATGAAAACTCTCTTTTATATAGTATTTGTTTCCATCCGGTATGAAAACATTGTACTATACAGTGTTTGTTTCCATCCTGTATGAAAACTCTGTACGATAGAGTGTTTGTTTCCATCCTGTATGAAAACTCTTTTTTATAGAGTGTTTGTTCCCATCCTGTATGAAAACTCTGAACGACCGAGTGTTTGTTTCCATCCTGTATGAAAACTCAGTACGACAGAGTGTTTGTTTCCATCCTGTATGAAAACTCTGTAGGACAGAGTGTTTGTATCCATCCTGTATGAATACTCTGTACGATAGTGTTTGTTTCCATACTGTATGAAAACTCTGAACGACAGAGTGTTTGTTTCCATCCTGTATGAAAACTCTGTACGACAGAGTGTTTGTTCCCATCCTGTATTAAAACACTGTAGGACAGAGTGTTTGTTTCCATCGTGTATGAAAACTCTGTAGTACAGAGTGTTTGTTTCCATCCTGTATGAAAACTCTCTCGTACAGAGTGTTTGTTTCCATCTTGGATGAAAACTCAGTACGATAGAGTGTTTGTTTCCATCCTGTATGAAAACTCTGTACGATAGAGTGTTTTTTTTCCCATCCTGTATGAAGACTCTGTGCGACAGAGTGGTTGTTCCCATTCTGTATGAAAACTCTGTACGATAGAGTGTTTGTTTCCATCCTGTATGAAAACTCTTTTTTATATAGTGTTTGTTTCCATCCGGTATGAAAACATTCTACTATACTGTGTTTGTTTCTATCCTGTATGAAAACTCTGTACGACAGAGTGTTTGTTTCCATCCTGTTTGAAAACCCTTTACGATAGAGTGTTTGTTTCTATCCTGTATGAAAACTCTGTACGATAGAGTGTTTTTTTCCGTACTGTATGAAAAGTCTGTACCATAGTGTTTGTTTCCATCCTGTATGAAAACTCTGTACGATAGAGTGTTTGTTTCCATCCTGTATGAAAACTCTGCACGATAGCGTGTTTGTTCCGATGCTGTATGAAAACTCTGGAGTACAGAGTGTTTGTTTCCATCCTGTATGAAAACTCTGTACGATAGAGTGTTTGTTTCCATCCTGTATGAAAACTCTGTACGATGGTGTTTGTTTCCATGCTGTATGAAAACTCTGTACGATAGAGTGTTTGTTCCCATCCTGTATTAAAACTTTGTACGACAGAGTGTTTGTTTCCATCCTGTATGAAAACTCTGTAGTACAGAGTGTTTGTTTCCATCCTGTATGAAAACTCTCTAGTACAGAGTGTTTGTTTCCATCCTGTATGAAAAGTTTGTACGACAGAGTGTTTGTTTCCATGTTGTATGAAAACTCTGTACGATAGAGTGTTCGTTTCTATCCTGTATGAAAACTCTGTACGACAGAGTGTTTGTTTCCATCCTGTATGAAGACTCTGTACGACAGAGTGTTTGTTCCCATTCTGTATGAAAACTCTGTACGATAGAGTGTTTGTTTCCATGCTGTATGAAAACTCTCTTTTATATAGTATTTGTTTCCATCCGGTATGAAAACATTGTACTATACAGTGTTTGTTTCCATCCTGTATGAAAACTCTGTACGATAGAGTGTTTGTTTCCATCCTGTATGAAAACTCTTTTTTATAGAGTGTTTGTTTCCATCCGGTATGAAAACATTCTACTATACTGTGTTTGTTTCTATCCTGTATGAAAACTCTGTACGACAGAGTGTTTGTTTCCATCCTGTTTGAAAACCCTTTACGATAGAGTGTTTGTTTCTATCCTGTATGAAAACTCTGTACGATAGAGTGTTTTTTTCCGTACTGTATGAAAAGTCTGTACCATAGTGTTTGTTTCCATCCTGTATGAAAACTCTGTACGATAGAGTGTTTGTTTCCATCCTGTATGAAAACTCTGCACGATAGCGTGTTTGTTCCGATGCTGTATGAAAACTCTGGAGTACAGAGTGTTTGTTTCCATCCTGTATGAAAACTCTGTACGATAGAGTGTTTGTTTCCATCCTGTATGAAAACTCTGTACGATGGTGTTTGTTTCCATGCTGTATGAAAACTCTGTACGATAGAGTGTTTGTTCCCATCCTGTATTAAAACTTTGTACGACAAAGTGTTTGTTTCCATCCTGTATGAAAACTCTGTAGTACAGAGTGTTTGTTTCCATCCTGTATGAAAACTCTCTAGTACAGAGTGTTTGTTTCCATCCTGTATGAAAAGTTTGTACGACAGAGTGTTTGTTTCCATGTTGTATGAAAACTCTGTACGATAGAGTGTTCGTTTCTATCCTGTATGAAAACTCTGTACGACAGAGTGTTTGTTTCCATCCTGTATGAAGACTCTGTACGACAGAGTGTTTGTTCCCATTCTGTATGAAAACTCTGTACGATAGAGTGTTTGTTTCCATGCTGTATGAAAACTCTCTTTTATATAGTATTTGTTTCCATCCGGTATGAAAACATTGTACTATACAGTGTTTGTTTCCATCCTGTATGAAAACTCTGTACGATAGAGTGTTTGTTTCCATCCTGTATGAAAACTCTTTTTTATAGAGTGTTTGTTCCCATCCTGTATGAAAACTCTGAACGACCGAGTGTTTGTTTCCATCCTGTATGAAAACTCAGTACGACAGAGTGTTTGTTTCCATCCTGTATGAAAACTCTGTAGGACAGAGTGTTTGTATCCATCCTGTATGAATACTCTGTACGATAGTGTTTGTTTCCATACTGTATGAAAACTCTGAACGACAGAGTGTTTGTTTCCATCCTGTATGAAAACTCTGTACGACAGAGTGTTTGTTCCCATCCTGTATTAAAACACTGTACGACAGAGTGTTTGTTTCCATCGTGTATGAAAACTCTGTAGTACAGAGTGTTTGTTTCCATCCTGTATGAAAACTCTCTCGTACAGAGTGTTTGTTTCCATCTTGGATGAAAACTCAGTACGATAGAGTGTTTGTTTCCATCCTGTATGAAAACTCTGTACGATAGAGTGTTTTTTTTCCCATCCTGTATGAAGACTCTGTGCGACAGAGTGGTTGTTCCCATTCTGTATGAAAACTCTGTACGATAGAGTGTTTGTTTCCATCCTGTATGAAAACTCTTTTTTATATAGTGTTTGTTTCCATCCGGTATGAAAACATTCTACTATACTGTGTTTGTTTCTATCCTGTATGAAAACTCTGTACGATAGAGTGTTTGTTTCCATCCTGTATGAAAACTCTGCACGATAGCGTGTTTGTTCCGATGCTGTATGAAAACTCTGGAGTACAGAGTGTTTGTTTCCATCCTGTATGAAAACTCTGTACGATAGAGTGTTTGTTTCCATCCTGTATGAAAACTCTGTACGATGGTGTTTGTTTCCATGCTGTATGAAAACTCTGTACGATAGAGTGTTTGTTCCCATCCTGTATTAAAACTTTGTACGACAGAGTGTTTGTTTCCATCCTGTATGAAAACTCTGTAGTACAGAGTGTTTGTTTCCATCCTGTATGAAAACTCTCTAGTACAGAGTGTTTGTTTCCATCCTGTATGAAAAGTTTGTACGACAGAGTGTTTGTTTCCATGTTGTATGAAAACTCTGTACGATAGAGTGTTCGTTTCTATCCTGTATGAAAACTCTGTACGACAGAGTGTTTGTTTCCATCCTGTATGAAGACTCTGTACGACAGAGTGTTTGTTCCCATTCTGTATGAAAACTCTGTACGATAGAGTGTTTGTTTCCATGCTGTATGAAAACTCTCTTTTATATAGTATTTGTTTCCATCCGGTATGAAAACATTGTACTATACAGTGTTTGTTTCCATCCTGTATGAAAACTCTGTACGATAGAGTGTTTGTTTCCATCCTGTATGAAAACTCTTTTTTATAGAGTGTTTGTTCCCATCCTGTATGAAAACTCTGAACGACCGAGTGTTTGTTTCCATCCTGTATGAAAACTCAGTACGACAGAGTGTTTGTTTCCATCCTGTATGAAAACTCTGTACGAAAGTGTTTGTTTCCATGCTGTATGAAATCTCTGTACGACAGAGGGTTTTTTTCCATCCTGTATGAAAACTCTGTAGTACAGAGTGTTTGTTTCCATCCAGTATGTAAACTCTGTACGATATTTTTTGTTTCCATGCTGCATGAAAACTCTGTACATTGGAGTGTTTGTTTCCATCCTGTATGAAAAGTCTGAACGACAGAGTGTTTTTTTCCATGCTGTATGAAAACTCTGTACGACATAGTTTTTGTTTCCATTCTGTATGAAAACTCTGTACTACAGAGTGTTTGTTTCTATCGTTTATGAAAACTCTGTACGACAGAGTCTTTCTTTCCATCCTGTCTGAAAACTCTGTACGATAGAGTGTTTGTTTCCATCCTGTGTGAAAACTCTTTTTTATAGTGTTTGTTCCCATCCTGTATGAAAACTCTGAACGACAGAGTGTTTGTTCCCATCCTGTATGAAAACTCTGTGCGACATAGTGTTTGTTTCCATTCTGTATGAAAACTCTGTACGACAGAGTGTTTGTTTCTATCCTGTAGGCAAACTCTTTACGACAGAGTGTTTCTTTCCGACAGAGTGTTTCTTTCCATCCTGTATGAAAACTCTGTACGATAGAGTGTCTGTTTCCATCCTGTATGAAAACTCTTTTTTATAGAATGTTTGTTCCCATCCTGTATGAAAACTCTGTGCGACAGAGTTTTCTTTCCATCTTGTATGGAAACTCTGTACGACAGAGTGTTTGATTCCATCCTGTATGAAAACTCTGTACGACCGAGTGTTTGTTTCCATCCTGTATGAAAACTCTGTACGATAGTGTTTTTTCTTATCCTGTATGAAAACTCTGTACGACAGAGTGTTTGTTTCCATGCTGTATGAAAAGTCTGCACGACAGAGTGTTTGTATCCATCCTGTATGAAAACTCTGTACGATTGTGTGTGTTTCCATCCTGTATGTAAACTCTGTCTGATAGTGTTTATTCCTATCCTGTATGAACACTCTGTACGATAGATTGTTCGTTTCCATCCTGTATGAAAACTCTGAACGACAGAGTGTTTGTTTCCATCCTGTATGAAAACTCTGAACGATAGTGTTTGTTTCCATCCTGTATGAAAACTCTTTTTTATAGAGTGTTTGTTTCCATCGTGTATGAAAACTCAGTACGACAGAGTGTTTGTTTCCATCCTGTATGAAAACTCTGTACGAAAGTGTTTCTTTCCATGCTGTATGAAAACTCTGTACGACAGAGTGTTTGTTTCCATGTTGTATGAAAACTCTGTACGATAGTGTTCGTTTCTATCCTGTATGAAAACTCTGTACGACAGAGTGTTTGTTTCCATCCTGTATGAAGACTCTGTACGACAGAGTGTTTGTTCCCATTCTGTATGAAAACTCTGTATGATAGAGTGTTTGTTTCCATGCTGTATGAAAACTCTTTTTTATGTAGTATTTGTTTCCATCCCGTATGAAAACATTGTACTATACAGTGTTTGTTTCCATCCTGTATGAAAACTCTGTACGATCGTGTTTGTTTCCATTCTGTATGAAAAGTCTGTACGACAGAGTGTTTGTTTCCATCTTGTATGAAAACTCTGTGCGACAGGGTGTTTGATTCCATCCTGTATGAAAACTGTGTACGACAGAGTGTTTGTATCCATGCTGTATGAAAACTCTGCACGACAGAGTGTTTGTATCCATCCAGTATGAAAACTCTGTACGATAGTGTGTGTTTCCATCCTGTATGTAAACTCTGTCTGATAGAGTGTTTATTCCTATCCTGTATGAATACTCTGTACGACAGAGTGTTTGTTTCCATCCTGTATGAAAACTCTGAACGATAGAGTGTTTGTTTCCATCCTGTATGAAAACTCTTTTTTATAGAGTGTTTGTTCCCATCCTGTATGAAAACTCTGAACGACCGAGTGTTTGTTTCCATCCTGTATGAAAACATTTTTTATAGAGTGTTTGTTTCCATCGTGTATGAAAACTCAGTACGACAGAGTGTTTGTTTCCATCCTGTATGAAAACTCTGTACGATAGAGTGTTTGTTCCCATCCTGTATGAAATCTCTGTACGACAGAGGGTTTTTTCCATCCTGCATGAAAACTCTGTACGAGAATTGTTTGTTCCCAACCTGTATGAATATTCTGTACGACAGAGTGTTTCTTTCCATCTTGTATGAAAACTCTGTACGATAGAGTGTTTGTTTCCATCCTGTATGAAAACTCTGTACGATAGAGTGTTTGTTCCCATCCTGTATTAAAACTTTGTACGACAGAGTGTTTGTTTCCATCCTGTATGAAAACTCTGTACGACAGAGTGTTTGTTTCCATGTTGTATGAAAACTCTGTACGATAGTGTTCCTTTCTATCCTGTATGAAAACTCTGTACGACAGAGTGTTTGTTTCCATCCTGTATGAAGACTCTGTACGACTGAGTGTTTGTTCCCATTCTGTATGAAAACTCTGTATGATAGAGTGTTTGTTTCCATCCTGTATGAAAACTCTGTTGTACAGCGTGTTTGTTTCCATCCTGTATGAAAACTCTGTAGTACAGAGTGTTTGTTTCCATCTTGGATGAAAACTCTGTACGATAGAGTGTTTGTTTCCATCCTGTATGAAAACTCTGTACGATAGAGTGTTTTTTTTCCCATCCTGTATGAAGACTCTGTACGACAGAGTGTTTGTTTCCATCCTGTATGAAAACTCTTTTTTTATATAGTGTTTGTTTCCATCCGGTATGAAAACTCTGTACTATACAGTGTTTGTTTCCATCCTGTATGAAAACTCTGTACGACAGAGTGTTTGTTTCCATCCTGTTTGAAAACCCTTTACGACAGAGTGTTTGTTTCTATCCTGTATGAAAACTCTGTACGATAGTGTTTTTTTCCATACTGTATGAAAACTCTGTACGATAGAGTGTTTGTTTCCATCCTGTATGAAGACTCTGTACGATAGAATGTTTGTTTCCATCCTGTATGAAAACAGTTTTTTATAGAGTGTTTGTTTCCATCCTGTATGAAAACTCAGTACGACACAGTGTTTGTTTCCATCCTGTATGAAAACTCTGTACGATAGAGTGTTTGTTTCCATCCTGTATGAAAACTCTGTAGGGCAGAGTGTTTGTATCCATCCTGTATGAATACTCTGTACGATAGTGTTTGTTTCCATACTGTATGAAAACTCTGAACGACAGAGTGTTTGTTTCCATCCTGTATGAAAACACTTTTTTATAGAGTGTTTGTTTCCATCCTGTATGAAAACTCAGTACGACAGAGTGTTTGTTTCCATCCTGTATGAAAACTCTGTAGGAAAGTGTTTGTTTCCGTGTTGTATGAAAATTCTGTACGATAGAGTGTTTGTTCCCATCCTGTATGAAATCTCTGTACGACAGAGGGTTTTTTTCCATTCTGCATGAAAACTCTGTACGAGAGTGTTTGTTCCCAACCTGTATGAAAACTCTGTTCGACAGAGTGTTTGTTTCCATCCTGTATGAAAACTCTGTACGACAGAGTGTTTGTTTCCATCCTGTATGAAAACTCTTTTTTATAGAGTGTTTGTTCCCATCCTGTATGAAAACTCTTTTTTATAGAGTGTTTGTTCCCATCCTGAATGAAAACTCTGAACGACAGAGTGTTTGTTTTCATCCTGTATGAAAACTCTGAACGATAGAGTGTTTGTTCCCATCCTGTATAAAAACTCTGAACGACAGAGTGTTTGTTTCCATCCTGTATGAAAACACTATTTTATAGAGTGTTTGTTTGCATCCTGTATGAAAACTCAGTACGACAGAATGTTTGTTTCCATCCTGTATGAAAACTCTGCACGAAAGTGTTTGTTTCCATGCTGTATGAAAACTCTGTACGATAGAGTATTTGTTCCCATCCTGTATGAAATCTCTGTACGACAGAGGGTTTTTTTTCCATCCTGCATGAAAACTCTGTACGAGAGTGTTTGTTCTCAATCTGTATGAAAACTCTGTACATTGGAGTGTTTGTTTCCATCCTGTATGAAAACTCTGTATGACAGTGTTTCTTTCCATCCTGTATGAACACTCTGTACGACATAGTTTTTGTTTCCATTCTGTATGAAAACTCTGTACTACAGAGTGTTTGTTTCTATCGTTTATGAAAACTCTGTACGACAGAGTGTTTCTTTCCATCCTGTATGAAAACTCTGTACGATAGAGTGTTTGTTTCCATCCTGTGTGAAAACTCTTTTTTATAGTGTTTGTTCCCATCCTGTATGAAAACTCTGAACGACAGAGTGATTGTTCCCATCCTGTATGAAAACTCTGTACGACATAGTGTTTGTTTCCATTCTGTATGAAAACTCTGTACGACAGAGTTTTGTTTCCATCTTGTATGGAAACTCTGTACGACAGAGTGTTTGATTCCATCCTGTATGAAAACTCTGTACGACCGAGTGTTTGTTTCCATCCTGTATGAAAACTCTGTACGATAGTGTTTGTTCCTATCCTGTATGAAAACTCTGTACGACAGAGTGTTTGTTTCCATGCTGTATGAAAACTCTGTATGATAGTGTGTGTTTCCATCCTGTATGTAAACTCTGAACGATAGTGTTTGTTTCCATCCTGTATGAAAACTCTTTTTTATAGAGTGTTTGTTTCCATCGTGTATGAAAACTCAGTACGACAGAGTGTTTGTTTCCATCCTGTATGAAAACTCTGTACGAAAGTGTTTGTTTCCATCCTGTATGAAAACTCTGTACGATAGTGTTTGTTCCCATCCTGCATGAAATCTCTGTACGACAGAGGGTTTTTTTCCATCCTGCATGAAAACTCTGTACGAGAATTGTTTGTTGCCAACCTGTATGAATATTCTGTACGACAGAGTGTTTGTTTCCATCCTGTATGAAAACTCTGTACGATAGAGTGTTTGTTTCCATCCTGTATGAAAACTCTGTACGATGGTGTTTGTTTCCATGCTGTATGAAAACTCTGTACGATAGAGTGTTTGTTCCCATCCTGTATTAAAACTTTGTACGACAGAGTGTTTGTTTCCATCCTGTATGAAAACTCTGTACGATGGTGTTTGTTTCCATGCTGTATGAAAACTCTGTACGATAGAGTGTTTGTTCCCATCCTGTATTAAAACTATGTACGACAGAGTGTTTGTTTCCATGCTGTATGAAAACTCTTTTTTATATAGTATTTGTTTCCATCCCGTATGAAAACATTGTACTATACAGTGTTTGTTTCCATCCTGTATGAAAACTCTGTGCGACAGAGTGTTTGTTTCCATCCTGTTTGAAAACCCTTTACGATAGAGTGTTTGTTTCTATGCTGTATGAAAACTCTGTACGATAGAGTGTTTGTTTCCATACTGTATGAAAACTCTGTACGATCGTGTTTGTTTCCATTCTGTATGAAAAGTCTGTACGATAGAGTGTTTGTTTCCATACTGTATGAAAACTCTGTACGATCGTGTTTCTTTCCATTCTGTATGAAAAGTCTGTACGATAGAGTGTTTCTTTCCGACAGAGTGTTTCTTTCCATCCTGTATGAAAACTCTGTACGATAGAGTGTCTGTTTCCATCCTGTATGAAAACTCTTTTTTATAGTGTTTGTTCCCATCCTGTATGAAAACTCTGAACGACAGAGTGTTTGTTCCCATCCTGTGTGAAAACTTTGTACGACAGAGTGTTTGTTTCCATGTTGTATGAAAACTCTGTACGACAGAGTGTTTGATTCCATCCTGTATGAAAACTCTGTACGACCGAGTGTTTGTTTCCATCCTGTATGAAACCTCTGTACGATAGAGTGTTTGTTCCCATCCTGTATGAAAACTCTGTACGACAGAGTGTTTGTTTCCACGCTGTATGAAAACTCTGCACGACAGAGTGTTTGTATCTATCCTGTATGAAAACTCTGTACGATAGTGTGTGTTTCCATCATGTATGTAAACTCTGTCTGATAGAGTGTTTATTCCTATCCTGTATGAATACTCTGTACGATAGAGTGTTTGTATCCATCCTGTATGAAAACTCTGTACGATAGTTTTTTTTTCCATCCTGTATGAAAATTCTGTACGATAGTGTTTGTTCCCATCCTGTATGAAAGCTCTGAACGACAGAGTGTTTGTTTCCATCCTGTATGAAGACTCTGTACGATAGTGTTTGTTTCCAACCTGTATGAAAAGTTTGTACGCTAGATTGTTCGTTTCCATCCTGTATGAAAATTCTGAACGACAGTGTGTTTGTTTCCATCCTGTATGAAGACACTTTTTTATAGAGTGTTTGTTCCCATCCTGAATGAAAACTCTGAACGACAGAGTGTTTGTTCCCATCCTGTGTGATAACTCTGTACGACAGAGTGTTTGTTTCCATCTTGTATGAAAACTCTGTGCGACAGAGTGTTTGATTCCATCCTGTATGAAAACTCTGTACGATAGAGTGTTTGTTCCCATCCTGTATGAAAACTCTGTACGACAGAGTTTTTGTATCCATACTGTATGAAAACTCTGCACGACAGAGTGTTTGTATCCATCCTGTATGAAAACTCTGTACGATAGTGTGTGTTTCCATCCTGTATGTAAACTCTGTCTGATAGAGTGTTTATTCCTATCCTGTATGAATACTCTGTACGACAGAGTGTTTGTTTCCATCATGTATGAAAACTCTGTGCGATAGAGTGTTTGTTTCCATCCTGTATGAAAACTCTGTACGATAGAATGTTTGTTCCGATGTTGTATGAAAACTCTGTAGTACAGAGTGTTTCTTTCCATCCTGTAGGAAAACTCTGTACGATAGAGTGTTTGTTTCCATCCTGTATGAAAACTCTGTACGATAGAGTGTTTGTTCCCATCCTGTATTAAAACTTTGTACGACAGAGTGTCTGTTTCCATGTTGTATGAAAACTCTGTACGATAGAGTGTTCGTTTCTATCCTGTATGAAAACTCTGTACGACAGACTGTTTATTCCTATCCTGTATGAATACTCTGTACGATAGAGTGTTTGTATCCATCCTGTATGAAAACTCTGTACGATAGTTTTTTTTTCCATCCTGTATGAAAATTCTGTACGATAGAGTGTTTGTTCCCATCCTGTATGAAAACTCTGTTCGATGTAGTGTTTGTTCCCATCTTGTATGAAATCTCTGTACGACAGAGGGTTTTTTTCCATCCTGCATGAAAACTCTGTACGACAGAGTGTTTGTTTCCATCATGTATGAGAACTCTGTACGACAGAGTGTTTGTTTCTATCCTGTATGAAAACTCTGTAGTACAGAATGTTTGTTTCCATGCAGTATGAAAACTCTGTACGATAGTGTTTGTTTCCATCCTTTATGAAAACTCTGCACGATAGAGTGTTTGTTTCCATCCTGTATGAAAACTCTGTACGATAGAGTGTTTGTTTCCATTCTGTATGAAAACCCAGTACGACAGAGTGTTTGTTTCCATCCTGTATGAAAACTCTTTACAACAGAGTGTTTCTTTCCATCCTGTATGAAAACACTGTACGATAGTGTTTGTTTCCATCCTGTATGAAAACTCTTTTTTATAGTGTTTGCTCCCATCCTGTATGAAAACTGTGTACGACAGAGTGTTTGTATCCATGCTGTATGAAAACTCTGCACGACAGAGTGTTTGTATCCATCCAGTATGAAAACTCTGTACGATAGTGTGTGTTTCCATCCTGTATGTAAACTCTGTCTGATAGAGTGTTTATTCCTATCCTGTATGAATACTCTGTACGACAGAGTGTTTGTTTCCATCCTGTATGAAAACTCTGAACGATAGAGTGTTTGTTTCCATCCTGTATGAATACTCTTTTTTATAGAGTGTTTGTTCCCATCCTGTATGAAAACTCTGAACGACCGAGTGTTTGTTTCCATCCTGTATGAAAACATTTTTTATAGAGTGTTTGTTTCCATCGTGTATGAAAACTCAGTACGACAGAGTGTTTGTTTCCATCCTGTATGAAAACTCTGTACGAAAGTGTTTGTTTCCATCGTGTATGAAAACTCAGTACGATAGAGTGTTTGTTCCCATCCTGTATGAAATCTCTGTACGACAGAGGGTTTTTTTCCATCCTGCATGAAAACTCTGTACGAGAATTGTTTGTTCCCAACCTGTATGAATATTCTGTACGACAGAGTGTTTGTTCCCATTCTGTATGAAAACTCAGTACGATAGAGTGTTTGTTTCCATCCTGTATGAAAACTCTGTACGATAGAGTGTTTGTTCCGATGCTGTATGAAAACTCTGTAGTACAGAGTGTTTCTTTCCATCTTGTATGAAAACTCTGTACGATAGAGTGTTTGTTTCCATCCTGTATGAAAACTCTGTACGATAGAGTGTTTGTTCCCATCCTGTATTAAAACTTTGTACGACAGAGTGTTTGTTTCCATCCTGTATGAAAACTCTGTACGACAGAGTGTTTGTTTCCATGTTGTATGAAAACTCTGTACGATAGTTTTCCTTTCTATCCTGTATGAAAACTCTGTACGACAGAGTGTTTGTTTCCATCCTGTATGAAGACTCTGTACGACTGAGTGTTTGTTCCCATTCTGTATGAAAACTCTGTATGATAGAGTGTTTGTTTCCATGCTGTATGAAAACTTTCTACGATAGTGTTTGTTTCCATCCTGTATGAAAACTCTGTACGATAGAGTGTTTGTTTCCATCCTGTATGAATACTCTGCACGACAGAGTGTTTGTTCCCATCCTGTATTAAAACACTGTATGACAGAGTGTTTGTTTCCATCCTGTATGAAAACTCTGTTGTACAGAGTGTTTGTTTCCATCCTGTATGAAAACTCTGTAGTACAGAGTGTTTGTTTCCATCTTGGATGAAAACTCTGTACGATAGAGTGTTTGTTTCCATCCTGTATGAAAACTCTGTACGATAGAGTGTTTTTTTTCCCATCCTGTATGAAGACTCTGTACGACAGAGTGTTTGTTTCCATCCTGTATGAAAACTCTTTTTTTATATAGTGTTTGTTTCCATCCGGTATGAAAACTCTGTACTATACAGTGTTTGTTTCCATCCTGTATGAAAACTCTGTACGACAGAGTGTTTGTTTCCATCCTGTTTGAAAACCCTTTACGACAGAGTGTTTGTTTCTATCCTGTATGAAAACTCTGTACGATAGTGTTTTTTTCCATACTGTATGAAAACTCTGTACGATAGTGTTTGTTTCCATTCTGTATGAAAAGTCTGTACGATAGAGTGTTTGTTTCCATCCTGTATGAAGACTCTGTACGATAGAATGTTTGTTTCCATCCTGTATGAAAACAGTTTTTTATAGAGTGTTTGTTTCCATCCTGTATGAAAACTCAGTACGACACAGTGTTTGTTTCCATCCTGTATGAAAACTCTGTACGATAGAGTGTTTGTTTCCATCCTGTATGAAAACTCTGTAGGACAGAGTGTTTGTATCCATCCTGTATGAATACTCTGTACGATAGTGTTTGTTTCCATACTGTATGAAAACTCTGAACGACAGAGTGTTTGTTTCCATCCTGTATGAAAACACTTTTTTATAGAGTGTTTGTTTCCATCCTGTATGAAAACTCTGTAGGAAAGTGTTTGTTTCCGTGTTGTATGAAAATTCTGTACGATAGAGTGTTTGTTCCCATCCTGTATGAAATCTCTGTACGATAGAGGGTTTTTTTCCATCCTGCATGAAAACTCTGTACGATGGTGTTTGTTCCCATCCTGTATTAAAACTTTGTACGACAGAGTGTTTGTTTCCATCCTGTATGAAAACTCTGTACGACGGAGTGTTTGTTTCCATGTTGTATGAAAACTCTGTACGACACAGTGTTTGTTTCCATCCTGTATGAAGACTCTGTACGACAGAGTGTTTGTTCCCATTCTGTATGAAAACTCTGTACGATAGAGTGTTTGTTTCCATGCTGTATGAAAACTCTTTTTTATATAGTATTTGTTTCCATCCCGTATGAAAACATTGTACTATACAGTGTTTGTTTCCATCCTGTATGAAAACTCTGTGCGACAGAGTGTTTGTTTCCATCCTGTTTGAAAACCCTTTACGATAGAGTGTTTGTTTCTATGCTGTATGAAAACTCTGTACGATAGAGTGTTTGTTTCCATACTGTATGAAAACTCTGTACGATCGTGTTTGTTTCCATTGTGTATGAAAAGTCTGTACGATAGAGTGTTTGTTTCCATACTGTATGAAAACTCTGTACGATCGTGTTTCTTTCCATTCTGTATGAAAAGTCTGTACGATAGAGTGTTTCTTTCCGACAGAGTGTTTCTTTCCATCCTGTATGAAAACTCTGTACGATAGAGTGTTTGTTCCCATCCTGTGTGATAACTCTGTACGACAGAGTGTTTGTTTCCATCTTGTATGAAAACTCTGTGCGACAGAGTGTTTGATTCCATCCTGTGTGATAACTCTGTACGACAGAGTGTTTGTTTCCATCTTGTATGAAAACTCTGTGCGACAGAGTGTTTGATTCCATCCTGTATGAAAACTCTGGACGATAGAGTGTTTGTTCCCATCCTGTATGAAAACTCTGTACGACAGAGTGTTTGTATCCATCCTGTATGAAAACTCTGTACGATAGTGTGTGTTTCCATCCTGTATGTAAACTCTGTCTGATAGAGTGTTTATTCCTATCCTGTATGAATACTCTGTACGACAGAGTGTTTGTTTCCATCATGTATGAAAACTCTGTGCGATAGAGTGTTTGTTTCCATCCTGTATGAAAACTCTGTACGATAGAATGTTTGTTCCGATGTTGTATGAAAACTCTGTAGTACAGAGTGTTTGTTTCCATCCCGTATGAAAACTCTGTACGATAGAGTGTTTGTTCCCATCCTGTATTAAAACTTTGTACGACAGAGTGTTCGTTTCTATCCTGTATGAAAACTCTGTACGACAGAGTGTCTGTTTCCATGTTGTATGAAAACTCTGTACGATAGAGTGTTCGTTTCTATCCTGTATGAAAACTCTGTACGACAGACTGTTTATTCCTATCCTGTATGAATACTCTGTACGATAGAGTGTTTGTATCCATCCTGTATGAAAACTCTGTACGATAGTTTTTTTTTCCATCCTGTATGAAAATTCTGTACGATAGAGTGTTTGTTCCCATCCTGTATGAAAACTCTGTTCGATGTAGTGTTTGTTCCCATCTTGTATGAAATCTCTGTACGACAGAGGGTTTTTTTCCATCCTGCATGAAAACTCTGTACGACAGAGTGTTTGTTTCCATCATGTATGAGAACTCTGTACGACAGAGTGTTTGTTTCTATCCTGTATGAAAACTCTGTAGTACAGAATGTTTGTTTCCATCCAGTATGAAAACTCTGTACGATAGTGTTTGTTTCCATCCTGTATGAAAACTCTGTACGATAGAGTGTTTGTTTCCATTCTGTATGAAAACCCAGTACGACAGAGTGTTTGTTTCCATCCTGTATGAAAACTCTTTACAACAGAGTGTTTCTTTCCATCCTGTATGAAAACACTGTACGATAGTGTTTGTTTCCATCCTGTATGAAAACTCTTTTTTATAGTGTTTGTTCCCATCCTGTATGAAAACTGTGTACGACAGAGTGTTTGTATCCATGCTGTATGAAAACTCTGAACGACAGAGTGTTTGTTCCCATCCTGTATGAAAACTCTGTACGACATAGTGTTTGTTTCCATGCTGTATGAAAACTCTGTACGATAGAGTGTTTGTATCCATCCTGTATGAAAACTCTGTACGATAGTGTGTGTTTCCATCCTGTATGTAAACTCTGTCTGATAGTGTTTAATCCTATCCTGTATGAATACTCTGTACGATAGAGTGTTTGTTTCCATCCTGTATGAAAACTCTGTACGACAGAGTGTTTGTTTCCATGTTGTATGAAAACTCTGTACGATAGTGTTCCTTTCTATCCTGTATGAAAACTCTGTACGACAGAGTGTTTGTTTCCATCCTGTATGAAGACTCTGTACGACTGAGTGTTTGTTCCCATTCTGTATGAAAACTCTGTATGATAGAGTGTTTGTTTCCATCCTGTATGAAAACTCTGTTGTACAGCGTGTTTGTTTCCATCCTGTATGAAAACTCTGTAGTACAGAGTGTTTGTTTCCATCTTGGATGAAAACTCTGTACGATAGAGTGTTTGTTTCCATCCTGTATGAAAACTCTGTACGATAGAGTGTTTTTTTTCCCATCCTGTATGAAGACTCTGTACGACAGAGTGTTTGTTTCCATCCTGTATGAAAACTCTTTTTTTATATAGTGTTTGTTTCCATCCGGTATGAAAACTCTGTACTATACAGTGTTTGTTTCCATCCTGTATGAAAACTCTGTACGACAGAGTGTTTGTTTCCATCCTGTTTGAAAACCCTTTACGACAGAGTGTTTGTTTCTATCCTGTATGAAAACTCTGTACGATAGTGTTTTTTTCCATACTGTATGAAAACTCTGTACGATAGTGTTTGTTTCCATTCTGTATGAAAAATCTGTATGATAGAGTGTTTGTTTCCATCCAGTATGAAGACTCTGTACGATAGAATGTTTGTTTCCATCCTGTATGAAAACAGTTTTTTATAGAGTGTTTGTTTCCATCCTGTATGAAAACTCAGTACGACACAGTGTTTGTTTCCATCCTGTATGAAAACTCTGTACGATAGAGTGTTTGTTTCCATCCTGTATGAAAACTCTGTAGGACAGAGTGTTTGTATCCATCCTGTATGAATACTCTGTACGATAGTGTTTGTTTCCATACTGTATGAAAACTCTGAACGACAGAGTGTTTGTTTCCATCCTGTATGAAAACACTTTTTTATAGAGTGTTTGTTTCCATCCTGTATGAAAACTCAGTACGACAGAGTGTTTGTTTCCATCCTGTATGAAAACTCTGTAGGAAAGTGTTTGTTTCCGTGTTGTATGAAAATTCTGTACGATAGAGTGTTTGTTCCCATCCTGTATGAAATCTCTGTACGACAGAGGGTTTTTTTCCATCCTGCATGAAAACTCTGTACGAGAGTGCTTGTTCCCAACCTGTATGAAAACTCTGTTCGACAGAGTGTTTGTTTCCATCCTGTATGAAAACTCTGTACGACAGAGTGTTTGTTTCCATCCTGTATGAAAACTCTTTTTTATAGAGTGTTTGTTCCCATCCTGTATGAAAACTCTTTTTTATAGAGTGTTTGTTCCCATCCTGAATGAAAACTCTGAACGACAGAGTGTTTGTTTTCATCCTGTATGAAAACTCTGAACGATAGAGTGTTTGTTCCCATCCTGTATAAAAACTCTGAACGACAGAGTGTTTGTTTCCATCCTGTATGAAAACACTATTTTATAGAGTGTTTGTTTGCATCCTGTATGAAAACTCAGTACGACAGAATGTTTGTTTCCATCCTGTATGAAAACTCTGCACGAAAGTGTTTGTTTCCATGCTGTATGAAAACTCTGTACGATAGAGTATTTGTTCCCATCCTGTATGAAATCTCTGTACGACAGAGGGTTTTTTTTCCATCCTGCATGAAAACTCTGTACGAGAGTGTTTGTTCTCAATCTGTATGAAAACTCTGTACATTGGAGTGTTTGTTTCCATCCTGTATGAAAACTCTGTATGACAGTGTTTCTTTCCATCCTGTGTGAACACTCTGTACGACATAGTTTTTGTTTCCATTCTGTATGAAAACTCTGTACTACAGAGTGTTTGTTTCTATCGTTTATGAAAACTCTGTACGACAGAGTGTTTCTTTCCATCCTGTATGAAAACTCTGTACGATAGAGTGTTTGTTTCCATCCTGTGTGAAAACTCTTTTTTATAGTGTTTGTTCCCATCCTGTATGAAAACTCTGAACGACAGAGTGATTGTTCCCATCCTGTATGAAAACTCTGTACGACATAGTGTTTGTTTCCATTCTGTATGAAAACTCTGTACGACAGAGTTTTGTTTCCATCTTGTATGAAAACTCTTTTTTATAGAGTGTTTGTTCCCATCCTGTATGAAAACTCTGTACGACAGAGTTTTGTTTCCATCTTGTATGGAAACTCTGTACGACAGAGTGTTTGATTCCATCCTGTATGAAAACTCTGTACGATAGTGTTTGTTCCTATCCTGTATGAAAACTCTGTACGACAGAGTGTTTGTTTCCATGCTGTATGAAAACTCTGTATGATAGTGTGTGTTTCCATCCTGTATGTAAACTCTGAACGATAGTGTTTGTTTCCATCCTGTATGAAAACTCTTTTTTATAGAGTGTTTGTTTCCATCGTGTATGAAAACTCAGTACGACAGAGTGTTTGTTTCCATCCTGTATGAAAACTCTGTACGATAGTGTTTGTTCCTATCCTGTATGAAAACTCTGTACGACAGAGTGTTTGTTTCCATGCTGTATGAAAACTCTGTATGATAGTGTGTGTTTCCATCCTGTATGTAAACTCTGAACGATAGTGTTTGTTTCCATCCTGTATGAAAACTCTTTTTTATAGAGTGTTTGTTTCCATCGTGTATGAAAACTCAGTACGACAGAGTGTTTGTTTCCATCCTGTATGAAAACTCTGTACGAAAGTGTTTGTTTCCATCCTGTATGAAAACTCTGTACGATAGTGTTTGTTCCCATCCTGCATGAAATCTCTGTACGACAGAGGGTTTTTTTCCATCCTGCATGAAAACTCTGTACGAGAATTGTTTGTTGCCAACCTGTATGAATATTCTGTACGACAGAGTGTTTGTTTCCATCCTGTATGAAAACTCTGTACGATAGAGTGTTTGTTTCCATCCTGTATGAAAACTCTGTACGATGGTGTTTGTTTCCATGCTGTATGAAAACTCTGTATGATAGAGTGTTTGTTCCCATCCTGTATTAAAACTTTGTACGACAGAGTGTTTGTTTCCATCCTGTATGAAAACTCTGTACGATGGTGTTTGTTTCCATGCTGTATGAAAACTCTGTACGATAGAGTGTTTGTTCCCATCCTGTATTAAAACTATGTACGACAGAGTGTTTGTTTCCATGCTGTATGAAAACTCTTTTTTATATAGTATTTGTTTCCATCCCGTATGAAAACATTGTACTATACAGTGTTTGTTTCCATCCTGTATGAAAACTCTGTGCGACAGAGTGTTTGTTTCCATCCTGTTTGAAAACCCTTTACGATAGAGTGTTTGTTTCTATGCTGTATGAAAACTCTGTACGATAGAGTGTTTGTTTCCATACTGTATGAAAACTCTGTACGATCGTGTTTGTTTCCATTCTGTATGAAAAGTCTGTACGATAGAGTGTTTGTTTCCATACTGTATGAAAACTCTGTACGATCGTGTTTCTTTCCATTCTGTATGAAAAGTCTGTACGATAGAGTGTTTCTTTCCGACAGAGTGTTTCTTTCCATCCTGTATGAAAACTCTGTACGATAGAGTGTCTGTTTCCATCCTGTATGAAAACTCTTTTTTATAGTGTTTGTTCCCATCCTGTATGAAAACTCTGAACGACAGAGTGTTTGTTCCCATCCTGTGTGAAAACTTTGTACGACAGAGTGTTTGTTTCCATGTTGTATGAAAACTCTGTACGACAGAGTGTTTGATTCCATCCTGTATGAAAACTCTGTACGACCGAGTGTTTGTTTCCATCCTGTATGAAACCTCTGTACGATAGAGTCTTTGTTCCCATCCTGTATGAAAACTCTGTACGACAGAGTGTTTGTTTCCACGCTGTATGAAAACTCTGCACGACAGAGTGTTTGTATCTATCCTGTATGAAAACTCTGTACGATAGTGTGTGTTTCCATCATGTATGTAAACTCTGTCTGATAGAGTGTTTATTCCTATCCTGTATGAATACTCTGTACGATAGAGTGTTTGTATCCATCCTGTATGAAAACTCTGTACGATAGTTTTTTTTTCCATCCTGTATGAAAATTCTGTACGATAGTGTTTGTTCCCATCCTGTATGAAAGCTCTGAACGACAGAGTGTTTGTTTCCAACCTGTATGAAAAGTTTGTACGCTAGATTGTTCGTTTCCATCCTGTATGAAAATTCTGAACGACAGTGTGTTTGTTTCCATCCTGTATGAAGACACTTTTTTATAGAGTGTTTGTTCCCATCCTGAATGAAAACTCTGAACGACAGAGTGTTTGTTCCCATCCTGTGTGATAACTCTGTACGACAGAGTGTTTGTTTCCATCTTGTATGAAAACTCTGTGCGACAGAGTGTTTGATTCCATCCTGTATGAAAACTCTGTACGATAGAGTGTTTGTTCCCATCCTGTATGAAAACTCTGTACGACAGAGTTTTTGTATCCATACTGTATGAAAACTCTGCACGACAGAGTGTTTGTATCCATCCTGTATGAAAACTCTGTACGATAGTGTGTGTTTCCATCCTGTATGTAAACTCTGTCTGATAGAGTGTTTATTCCTATCCTGTATGAATACTCTGTACGACAGAGTGTTTGTTTCCATCATGTATGAAAACTCTGTGCGATAGAGTGTTTGTTTCCATCCTGTATGAAAACTCTGTACGATAGAATGTTTGTTCCGATGTTGTATGAAAACTCTGTAGTACAGAGTGTTTCTTTCCATCCTGTAGGAAAACTCTGTACGATAGAGTGTTTGTTTCCATCCTGTATGAAAACTCTGTACGATAGAGTGTTTGTTCCCATCCTGTATTAAAACTTTGTACGACAGAGTGTCTGTTTCCATGTTGTATGAAAACTCTGTACGATAGAGTGTTCGTTTCTATCCTGTATGAAAACTCTGTACGACAGACTGTTTATTCCTATCCTGTATGAATACTCTGTACGACAGAGTGTTTGTTTCCATCCTGTATGAAAACTCTTTTTTTATATAGTGTTTGTTTCCATCCGGTATGAAAACTCTGTACTATACAGTGTTTGTTTCCATCCTGTATGAAAACTCTGTACGACAGAGTGTTTGTTTCCATCCTGTTTGAAAACCCTTTACGACAGAGTGTTTGTTTCTATCCTGTATGAAAACTCTGTACGATAGTGTTTTTTTCCATACTGTATGAAAACTCTGTACGATAGTGTTTGTTTCCATTCTGTATGAAAAATCTGTATGATAGAGTGTTTGTTTCCATCCTGTATGAAAACAGTTTTTTATAGAGTGTTTGTTTCCATCCTGTATGAAAACTCAGTACGACACAGTGTTTGTTTCCATCCTGTATGAAAACTCTGTACGATAGAGTGTTTGTTTCCATCCTGTATGAAAACTCTGTAGGACAGAGTGTTTGTATCCATCCTGTATGAATACTCTGTACGATAGTGTTTGTTTCCATACTGTATGAAAACTCTGAACGACAGAGTGTTTGTTTCCATCCTGTATGAAAACACTTTTTTATAGAGTGTTTGTTTCCATCCTGTATGAAAACTCAGTACGACAGAGTGTTTGTTTCCATCCTGTATGAAAACTCTGTAGGAAAGTGTTTGTTTCCGTGTTGTATGAAAATTCTGTACGATAGAGTGTTTGTTTCCATCCTGTATGAAATCTCTGTACGACAGAGTGTTTGTTTCCATCCTGTTTGAAAACCCTTTACGATAGAGTGTTTGTTTCTATGCTGTATGAAAACTCTGTACGATAGAGTGTTTGTTTCCATACTGTATGAAAACTCTGTACGATCGTGTTTCTTTCCATTGTGTATGAAAAGTCTGTACGATAGAGTGTTTGTTTCCATACTGTATGAAAACTCTGTACGATCGTGTTTCTTTCCATTCTGTATGAAAAGTCTGTACGATTGAGTGTTTCTTTCCGACAGAGTGTTTCTTTCCATCCTGTATGAAAACTCTGTACGATAGAGTGTCTGTTTCCATCCTGTATGAAAACTCTTTTTTATAGTGTTTGTTCCCATCCTGTATGAAAACTCTGAACGACAGAGTGTTTGTTCCCATCCTGTGTGAAAACTTTGTACGACAGAGTGTTTGTTTCCATGTTGTATGAAAACTCTGTACGACAGTGTTTGATTCCATCCTGTATGAAAACTCTGTACGACCGAGTGTTTGTTTCCATCCTGTATGAAACCTCTGTACGATAGAGTGTTTGTTCCCATCCTGTATGAAAACTCTGTACGACAGAGTGTTTGTTTCCACGCTGTATGAAAACTCTGCACGACAGAGTGTTTATATCTATCCTGTATGAAAACTCTGTACGATAGTGTGTGTTTCCATCATGTATGTAAACTCTGTCTGATAGAGTGTTTATTCCTATCCTGTATGAATACTCTGTACGATAGAGTGTTTGTATCCATCCTGTATGAAAACTCTGTACGATAGTGTTTGTTCCCATCCTGTATGAAAGCTCTGAACGACAGAGTGTTTGTTTCCATCCTGTATGAAGACTCTGTACGATAGAGTGTTTGTTTCCAACCTGTATGAAAACTTTGTACGCTAGATTGTTCGTTTCCATCCTGTATGAAAATTCTGAACGACAGTGTGTTTGTTTCCATCCTGTATGAAAACACTTTTTTATAGAGTGTTTGTTCCCATCCTGAATGAAAACTCTGAACGACAGAGTGTTTGTTCCCATCCTGTGTGATAACTCTGTACGACAGAGTGTTTGTTTCCATCTTGTATGAAAACTCTGTGCGACAGAGTGTTTGATTCCATCCTGTATGAAAATTCTGGACGATAGAGTGTTTGTTCCCATCCTGTATGAAAACTCTGTACGACAGAGTTTTTGTATCCATACTGTATGAAAACTCTGCACGACAGAGTGTTTGTATCCATCCTGTATGAAAACTCTGTACGATAGTGTGTGTTTCCATCCTGTATGTAAACTCTGTCTGATAGAGTGTTTATTCCTATCCTGTATGAATACTCTGTACGACAGAGTGTTTGTTTCCATCATGTATGAAAACTCTGTGCGATAGAGTGTTTGTTTCCATCCTGTATGAAAACTCTGTACGATAGAATGTTTGTTCCGATGTTGTATGAAAACTCTGTAGTACAGAGTGTTTGTTTCCATCCCGTATGAAAACTCTGTACGATAGAGTGTTTGTTCCCATCCTGTATTAAAACTTTGTACGACAGAGTGTTCGTTTCTATCCTGTATGAAAACTCTGTACGACAGAGTGTCTGTTTCCATGTTGTATGAAAACTCTGTACGATAGAGTGTTCGTTTCTATCCTGTATGAAAACTCTGTACGACAGACTGTTTATTCCTATCCTGTATGAATACTCTGTACGATAGAGTGTTTGTATCCATCCTGTATGAAAACTCTGTACGATAGTTTTTTTTTCCATCCTGTATGAAAATTCTGTACGATAGAGTGTTTGTTCCCATCCTGTATGAAAACTCTGTTCGATGTAGTGTTTGTTCCCATCTTGTATGAAATCTCTGTACGACAGAGGGTTTTTTTCCATCCTGCATGAAAACTCTGTACGACAGAGTGTTTGTTTCCATCATGTATGAGAACTCTGTACGACAGAGTGTTTGTTTCTATCCTGTATGAAAACTCTGTAGTACAGAATGTTTGTTTCCATGCAGTATGAAAACTCTGTACGATAGTGTTTGTTTCCATCCTTTATGAAAACTCTGCACGATAGAGTGTTTGTTTCCATCCTGTATGAAAACTCTGTACGATAGAGTGTTTGTTTCCATTCTGTATGAAAACCCAGTACGACAGAGTGTTTGTTTCCATCCTGTATGAAAACTCTTTACAACAGTGTTTCTTTCCATCCTGTATGAAAACACTGTACGATAGTGTTTGTTTCCATCCTGTATGAAAACTCTTTTTTATAGTGTTTGTTCCCATCCTGTATGAAAACTGTGTACGACAGAGTGTTTGTATCCATGCTGTATGAAAACTCTGCACGACAGAGTGTTTGTATCCATCCAGTATGAAAACTCTGTACGATAGTGTGTGTTTCCATCCTGTATGTAAACTCTGTCTGATAGAGTGTTTATTCCTATCCTGTATGAATACTCTGTACGACAGAGTGTTTGTTTCCATCCTGTATGAAAACTCTGAACGATAGAGTGTTTGTTTCCATCCTGTATGAATACTCTTTTTTATAGAGTGTTTGTTCCCATCCTGTATGAAAACTCTGAACGACCGAGTGTTTGTTTCCATCCTGTATGAAAACATTTTTTATAGAGTGTTTGTTTCCATCGTGTATGAAAACTCAGTACGACAGAGTGTTTGTTTCCATCCTGTATGAAAACTCTGTACGAAAGTGTTTGTTTCCATCGTGTATGAAAACTCAGTACGATAGAGTGTTTGTTCCCATCCTGTATGAAATCTCTGTACGACAGAGGGTTTTTTTCCATCCTGCATGAAAACTCTGTACGAGAATTGTTTGTTCCCAACCTGTATGAATATTCTGTACGACAGAGTGTTTGTTCCCATTCTGTATGAAAACTCAGTACGATAGAGTGTTTGTTTCCATCCTGTATGAAAACTCTGTACGATAGAGTGTATGTTCCGATGCTGTATGAAAACTCTGTAGTACAGAGTGTTTCTTTCCATCTTGTATGAAAACTCTGTACGATAGAGTGTTTGTTTCCATCCTGTATGAAAACTCTGTACGATAGAGTGTTTGTTCCCATCCTGTATTAAAACTTTGTACGACAGAGTGTTTGTTTCCATCCTGTATGAAAACTCTGTACGACAGAGTGTTTGTTTCCATGTTGTATGAAAACTCTGTACGATAGAGTGTTTGTTCCCATCCTGTATTAAAACTTTGTACGACAGAGTGTTTGTTTCCATCCTGTATGAAAACTCTGTACGACAGAGTGTTTGTTTCCATGTTGTATGAAAACTCTGTACGATAGTGTTCCTTTCTATCCTGTATGAAAACTCTGTACGACAGAGTGTTTGTTTCCATCCTGTATGAAGACTCTGTACGACTGAGTGTTTGTTCCCTTTCTGTATGAAAACTCTGTATGATAGAGTGTTTGTTTCCATGCTGTATGAAAACTTTCTACGATAGTGTTTGTTTCCATCCTGTATGAAAACTCTGTACGATAGAGTGTTTGTTTCCATCCTGTATGAATACTCTGCACGACAGAGTGTTTGTTCCCATCCTGTATTAAAACACTGTATGACAGAGTGTTTGTTTCCATCCTGTATGAAAACTCTGTAGTACAGAGTGTTTGTTTCCATCTTGGATGAAAACTCTGTACGATAGAGTGTTTGTTTCCATCCTGTATGAAAACTCTGTACGATAGAGTGTTTTTTTTCCCATCCTGTATGAAGACTCTGTACGACAGAGTGTTTGTTTCCATCCTGTATGAAAACTCTTTTTTTATATAGTGTTTGTTTCCATCCGGTATGAAAACTCTGTACTATACAGTGTTTGTTTCCATCCTGTATGAAAACTCTGTACGACAGAGTGTTTGTTTCCATCCTGTTTGAAAACCCTTTACGACAGAGTGTTTGTTTCTATCCTGTATGAAAACTCTGTACGATAGTGTTTTTTTCCATACTGTATGAAAACTCTGTACGATAGTGTTTGTTTCCATTCTGTATGAAAAGTCTGTACGATAGAGTGTTTGTTTCCATCCTGTATGAAGACTCTGTACGATAGAATGTTTGTTTCCATCCTGTATGAAAACAGTTTTTTATAGAGTGTTTGTTTCCATCCTGTATGAAAACTCAGTACGACACAGTGTTTGTTTCCATCCTGTATGAAAACTCTGTACGATAGAGTGTTTGTTTCCATCCTGTATGAAAACTCTGTAGGACAGAGTGTTTGTATCCATCCTGTATGAATACTCTGTACGATAGTGTTTGTTTCCATCCTGTATGAAAACACTTTTTTATAGAGTGTTTGTTTCCATCCTGTATGAAAACTCAGTACGACAGAGTGTTTGTTTCCATCCTGTATGAAAACTCTGTAGGAAAGTGTTTGTTTCCGTGTTGTATGAAAATTCTGTACGATAGAGTGTTTGTTCCCATCCTGTATGAAATCTCTGTACGACAGAGGGTTTTTTTCCATCCTGCATGAAAACTCTGTACGATGGTGTTTGTTTCCATGCTGTATGAAAACTCTGTACGATAGAGTGTTTGTTCCCATCCTGTATTAAAACTTTGTACGACAGAGTGTTTGTTTCCATCCTGTATGAAAACTCTGTACGACGGAGTGTTTGTTTCCATGTTGTATGAAAACTCTGTACGACACAGTGTTTGTTTCCATCCTGTATGAAGACTCTGTACGACAGAGTGTTTGTTCCCATTCTGTATGAAAACTCTGTACGATAGAGTGTTTGTTTCCATGCTGTATGAAAACTCTTTTTTATATAGTATTTGTTTCCATCCCGTATGAAAACATTGTACTATACAGTGTTTGTTTCCATCCTGTATGAAAACTCTGTGCGACAGAGTGTTTGTTTCCATCCTGTTTGAAAACCCTTTACGATAGAGTGTTTGTTTCTATGCTGTATGAAAACTCTGTACGATAGAGTGTTTGTTTCCATACTGTATGAAAACTCTGTACGATCGTGTTTGTTTCCATTGTGTATGAAAAGTCTGTACGATAGAGTGTTTGTTTCCATACTGTATGAAAACTCTGTACGATCGTGTTTCTTTCCATTCTGTATGAAAACTCTGTACGACAGAGTGTTTGTTTCCATGCTGTATGAAAACACTTTTTTATAGTGTTTGTTTCCATTCTGTATGAAAACTCAGTACGACAGAGTGTTTGTTTCCATCCCGTATGAAAACTCTGTACGAAAGTGTTTGTTTCCATGCTGTATGAAAACTCTGTACGATAGAGTGTTTGTTTCCATCCTCTATGAAAGCTCTGTACGACAGTGTTTCTTTCCATCCTGTATGAAAACTCTGTACGATAGTGTTTGTTTGCATCCTGTATGAAAACTCTGTACGACATAGTGTTTGTTTCCATTCTGTATGAAAACTCTGTACGACAGAGTGTTTGTTTCTATCCTGTATGAAAACTCTTTACGACAGAGTGTTTGTTCCCATCCTGTATGAAAACTCTGAACGATAGAGTGTTTGTTTCCATCCTGTATGAAAACTCAGTACGACAGAGTGTTTCTTTCCATCCTGTATGAAAACTGTGCACGTCAGAGTGGCTGTTTGCATCCTGTATGAAAACTGTGTACGATAGAGTGTTGGTTCCCATCCTGTATGAAAACTCTGTAGGACAGAGTGTTTGTTTCCTTCCTGTATGAAAACTCTGTAGTACAGTGTGTTTGTTTCCATCATGTATGAAAACTCTGTACGACAGAGTGTGTGTTTCCATCCTGTATGAAAACTCTGTATGATAGAGTGTTTGTTTCCATCCTGTATGAAATCTCTGTACGATAGTGTTTCTTCCCATCCTGTATGAAAACTGTGTACGTCAGAGTGTTTGTTTCCATCCTGTATGAAAACTCTGTACGATAGTGTTTGATTCCATGCTGTATGAAAACTCTGTACGATAGTGTTTGTTTCCGTCCTGTATGAAAACTCGTTACAATAGTGTTTGTTTCCATACTGTATGAAAACTCTGTACAATCGTGTTTGTTTCCATCCTGTATGAAACCTCTGTATGACAGTGTTTGTTTCCATCCTGTATGAAAACTCTTTACAACAGAGTGTTTCTTTCCATCCTGTATGAAAACTCTGTACGATAGTGTTTGTTTCCATCCTGTATGAAGACTCCTTTTTATAGTGTTTGTTCCCATCCTGTATGAAAACTCTGAACGACAGAGTGTTTGTTCCCATCCTGTATGAAAACTCTGTACGACATAGTGTTTGTTTCCATGCTGTATGAAAACTCTGTACGATAGAGTGTTTGTATCCATCCTGTATGAAAACTCTGTACGATAGAGTGTTTGTTTCCATCCTGTATGAAAATTCTGTACGATAGTGTTTGTTCCCATCCTGTATGAAATCTCTGCATGATAGAGTGTTTGTTTCCATCCTGTATGAAAACTCTGTACGAAAGTGTTTGTTTCGATGCTGTATGAATACTCTGTACGATGGAGTGTTTGTTCCCATCTTGTATGAAATGTCTGTACGACAGAGGGTTTTTTTCCATCCTGCATGAAAACTCTGTATGATAGTGTTTGTTCCCAACCTGTATGAAAACTCTCTACGACAGAGTGTTTGTTTCCATCCTGTATGAAAACTCTGTACGACAGAGTGTTTGTTCCCATCCTGTATTAAAACTTTGTACGACAGAGTGTTTGTTTCCATCCTGTATGAATACTCTGTAGTACAGAGTGTTTGTTTCCATCCAGTATGAAAACTCTGTACGATAGTGTTTGTTTCCATCCTGTATGAAAACTCTGTACGACAGAGTGTTTGTTTCCATGCTGTGTGAAAACACTTTTTTATAGTGTTTGTTTCCATTCTGTATGAAAACTCAGTACGACAGAGTGTTTGTTTCCATCCTGTATGAAAACTCTGTACGAAAGTGTTTGTTTGCATGCTGTATGAAAACTCTGTACGATAGAGTGTTTGTTTCCATCCTGTATGAAAGCTCTGAACGACAGAGTGTTTGTTCCCATCCTGTGTGAAAACTCTGTACGACAGAGTGCTTGTTTCCATCTTGTATGAAAACTCTGTACGATAGTGTGTGTTTCCATCCTGTATGAAAATTCTGTACGATAGAGTGTTTGTTCCCATCCTGTATGAAAACTCTGTATGATAGAGTGTTTGTTTCCATCCTGTATGAAAACTCAGTACGACAGAGTGTTTGTTTCCATCCTGTATGAAAACTCTGTACGATAGTGTTTGTTTCCATTCTGCATGAAAAGTCTGTACGATGGATTATTTCCATCCTGTATGAAAACTGTGTAGTACAGAGTGTTTGTTTCCATCCTGTATGAAAACTGTGTACGTCAGAGTGGCTGTTTGCATCCTGTATGAAAACTCTATACGATAGAGTGTTGGTTCCTATCCTGTATGAAAACTCTGTAGGATAGAGTGTTTGTTTCCTTCCTGTATGAAAACTCTGTAGTACAGTGTGTTTGTTTCCATCATGTATGAAAACTCTGTACGACAGAGTGTGTGTTTCCATCCTGTATGAAAACTCTGTATGATAGAGTGTTTGTTTCCATCCTGTATGAAAACTCTGTACGACAGAGTGTGTGTTTCCATCCTGTATGAAAACTCTGTATGATAGTGTTTGTTTCCATCCTGTATGAAAACTCTGTACGATAGTGTTTCTTCCCATCCTGTATGAAAACTGTGTACATCAGAGTGTTTGTTTCCATCCTGTATGAAAACTCTGTACGACAGAGTGTGTGTTTCCATCCTGTATGAAAACTCTGTATGATAGTGTTTGTTTCCATCCTGTATGAAAACTCTGTACGATAGTGTTTCTTCCCATCCTGTATGAAAACTGTGTACATCAGAGTGTTTGTTTCCATCCTGTATGAAAAATTTGTACGATAGTGTTTGATTCCATGCTGTATGAAAACTCTGTACGATAGTGTTTGTTTCCATCCTGTATGAAACCTCTGTACGATAGAGTGTTTGTTTCCATACTGTATGAAAACTCTGTACGATAGTGTTTGTTTCCATCCTGTATGAAAACTCTGTACGATAGAGTGTTTGTTTCGATACTGTATGAAAACTCTGTAGGACAGTGTGTTTGTTTCCATCCTGTAAGAAAACTCTGTACGACTGAGTGTTTGTTTCCATCCTGTATGAATACTCTGTACGACAGAGTGTTTGTTCCCATTCTGTATGAAAACTCTGTACGATAGTGTTTGTTTCCATCCTGTATGAAAACTCGGTACAATAGAGTGTTTGTTTCCATACTGTATGAAAACTCTGTACAATCGTGTTTGTTTCCATCCTGTATGAAACCTCTGTACGATAGAGTGTTTGTTTCCATCCTGTATGAAAACACTGTACGATAGTCTTTTTTTCCATCCTGTATGAAAACTCTGTACGATAGAGTGTTTGTTTCCATACTGTATGAAAACTCTGTAGGACAGAGTGTTTGTTTCCATCCTGTATGAAAACTCTGTACGACTGAGTGTTTGTTTCCATCCTGTATGAATACTCTGTACGACAGAGTGTTTGTTCCCATTCTGTATGAAAACTCTGTACGATAGTGTTTGTTTCCATCCTGTATGAAAACTCGCTACAATAGAGTGTTTGTTTCCATACTGTATGAAAACTCTGTACAATCGTGTTTGTTTCCATCCTGTATGAAAACTCTGTACGACAGTGTTTCTTTCCATCCTGTATGAAAACTCTGTACGATAGAGTGTTTGTTCCCATCCTATATGAAAACTCTGTACGACATAGTGTTTGTTTCCGTTCTGTATGAATACTCTGTACGACAGTGTTTGTTTCTATGCTGTATGAAAACTCTTTACGACAAAGTGTTTCTTTCCGACAGTGTTTGTTTCCATCCTGTATGAAGACTCTGTACGAGAGTGTTTGTTTCCAACCTGTATGAAAACTTTGTACGATAGATTGTTCATTTCCATCCTGTATGAAAACTGTGTACGTCAGAGTGGCTGTTTGCATCCTGTATGAAAACTCTGTACGATAGAGTGTTGGTTCCTATGCTGTATGAAAACTCTGTAGGACAGAGTGTTTGTTTCCTTCCTGTATGAAAACTCTGTAGTACAGTGTGTTTGTTTCCATCATGTATGAAAACTCTTTTTTATATAGTGTGTGTTTCCATCCTGTATGAAAACTCTGTACGACAGAGTGTGTGTTTCCATCCTGTATGAAAACTCTGTATGATAGTGTTTGTTTCCATCCTGTCTGAAAACTCTGTACGATAACGTGTTTGTTCCCATCCTGTATGAAAACTCTGTACGATAGAGTGTTTGTTCCCATCCTGTATGAAAACTCTGTAGTACGGAGTGTTTGTTCCCATCCTGTATGAAAACTCAGTACGATAGAGTGTTTGTTTCTATCCTCTGTGAAAACTCTGTGCGATAGAGTGTATGACTCCACTGCTCGAAGGAGTAACGTGTACGACAGAGTGTTGGTATGGAAGCACTGTTGCTCAGCTGTGAGATTGTAGAGAGTGGCCTTGGTCGTTTACCAGGATTAGACCGGTATGAACTATTGGGATTTTCTGAGAGACTATGGAGAGGGTGCAGAATTAGTTCACCAGAATTAGACAGTATGACCTATTGGGATTTACTGTGAGACTGTGGAGAGGGGGTAGAATTAGTTTACCAGGATTAGACAGTCCGAACTACAAGACCGCAATACCTTCTCTGAAATCTTTGGGGCCAGTTGCATTTTGGAATTCAGAATGTTTTGGATTTCAGGCACCCCCCCCCCCCCACTGATACCAAAAAACACGTATGCTCAAGGCCCTTATTTAACCTGTCTCAGTGCGGTGGACTTTAGGACTCGGTGGCGCAGCAAACCTGCGCACATCCTCCTGTACACTTTAAATCATCTCTAGATTACTTACAATACCTAATACAATGTAAATGCTATGTAAATAATTGTTATACTGTATTGTTTAGGGAATAATGACAAGAAGAAATTTTATTTTCCAACAGAAACATTCAATAAAACATAAAAATATTCAGCTTCAAACAAACTGAATCAAACACATAGTAAATACCTTATTGGAATAAATGTAGGACGTCACTGTTACTATAAAACTTCAGTAACATGTCTTTCTGTTTATTTAAATCATATACAGTGGTAGCTCCGACACTATTTGCTTCAGTAAGATGCCGCACAGAGACACCACAATCAAGCTTCTTCAATAACTCCACTTTCTGCGTTATTGATAAAGATTGGTGCTTCCTTCTGTTTTTCTGATTGTTACCCATAGGGGTATCTGCAGCCCATTTTGACATTTTCACAGTGAAATTAAACACAAGGTCAACATTGAACACAAAATATCAGCGAACAGCAAATGCATGTGTAACCAGTACGAGCGCTGAGCCACAACTGACATCTGGCGGCCTCTGCTAGTGCTGCCACGTCACACCTGAGTGACGTCAGCTGTTGGCGGGAAAATCTTCGGTTTTCGGAGCTTTTTGGATTTCAGAGTTTCGGGTAAAGGAATGTGTACCTGTATTGGGATTTACTGTGAGACTATGGAGATGGTGCAGAATTAGTTTCCCAGAATTACACCAGTATAAACTATAGGGATTTACTGTGAGACTGTGGAGAGGATGCAGAATTAGTTTCCCAGAATTACACCGGTATAAACTATAGTGATTTACTGTGAGACTGTGGAGAGTGTGCAGAATTAGTTTACCAGAATTAGACCTATGAACTATTGTTATTTATTGTGAGACTGTTGAGAGGGGGCAGAATTAGTTTACCAGAATTAGACCTAAGAACTATTGGGATTTACTGTGAGACTGTGGAGATGGTGCAGAATTAGTTTCCCAGAATTACACCGGTATAAATATAGGGATTTACTGTGAGACTATGGAGAGGATGCAGAATTAGTTTCCCAGAATTACACCGGTATAAACTATAGTGATTTACTGTGAGACTGTGGAGAGTGTGCAGAATTAGTTTACCAGAATTAGACCTATGAACTATTGTGATTTACTGTGAAACTGTGGAGAGTGTGCAGAATTAGTTTACCAGAATTAGACCTAAGAACTATTGGGATTTACTGTGAGACTGTGGAGAGTGTGTGGAATTAGTTTACCAGAATTAGACCTATGAACTATTGTGATTTACTGTGAGACTGTGGAGAGGGTGCAGAATTAGTTTACCAAGATTAGATAGTATGAACTACAGGTACACATTCCTTTATCTGAAATTCTGAAATCCAAAAAGCTCTGAAAACCGAAGATTTTCCCGCCAACAGCTGACGTCACTCAGGTGTGATGTGGCAGCACTAGCAGAGGCTGCCAGACATCAGTTGTGGCTCAGTGCTTGTACTGGTTACACATGCATTTGCTGTGCGCTGATCTTTTGTGTTCACTGTTGACTTTGTGTTTAATTGCACTGTGAAAATATCAAAAAGAGCTGCAGGTACCCCTACGGGTAACAATGAGAAAAAAAGAAGGAAGCATCTATCATTATCAATAACGCAGAAAGTGGAGTTATTGCAGAAGCTTAGTCGTGGTGTGTCTGTGCGGTGTCTTACTGAAGAAAATAGTGTCAGAACTACCACTGTGTATGATTTAAATAAACAGAAAGACAAATTACTGAAGTTTTATAGTGACAGTGACGTTCTACATTTATTCCAATAAGTCATTTGCCATGTGTTTGAAGATGTATCTTTTTATGTCTTATTGAATGTTTTTGTTGGAAATAAAATTTTTTCTTCTTGTTATTCCCTAAACAATACAGTATAACAATTATTTACATAGCTTTTACATTGTATAAGGTATGCTAAATAATCTAGAGATGATTTAAAGTATACCCTGTCCTCGTTATATGCGGGGGATACGTTCCTCGAAGTTGACGCGTAATGTGAAAACGCATAATGTGAATAATTATTTAAATGGAGAAAATAGGAATGCGTTCCAGAGGGCTTCCTAAATATGTCTTATCTGTAATTTATTCACATTTTTATACCAGTACGACACAAAAGCAGTATTACAAGACAACATTTATATTATATTTAATCAATTTAAGGTAATATTCAATGTAATAAATCATAGAAAGTTAACGTCTGAGGGTGTACAATACTCACCAACAGTGGTAGGTTTGTTCGCTCCGGGAGATGAGTGGTTGTTGTGGTGTCGGGCAGCTTTACACGGATAAGGTGGAAGGTTGTGGTCGTCAGGATCATCGCAAGCACAGCAAGGGGTGAAGGAAGACTCACAGAACTCTTAGAACTGCTGACAGAAGGTGTTACCAATTTAAATAAAGTGGTGAAGGTTGTTTGCTTAGCTACATTTTGTTTTAAATTTGCCTGTCGGGAAGAAGGGTTGACGGCAGGGAACAACTGAAATGCTGACTCTGTCCTAAACGTGGGTCCATGTCCATCGCTATTTGTGTCAAGTGTTCCGACTTCCACCTTTCCCTCACCATTGGTAAACTCCCGGGATTTTCAAAAATGTCTGTTGCTTGCAGCATCTGAGAGATAGTTCGCGGTAAAAAAATACACACACCTTGAATGTGGATCACACCGGTCGAGTGGTTGGTTAGGCGGCAGGAAGCGCACTGTTATGTTAGGATGAATGCTGTCCAAATGTGTAGGATGGGCTGGCGCATTGTCAAGCAACAAAAGAACTTTAAAGGCAAGATTATGTTCCTGTCAGTAGCGTCCCAGCTTCAGCTGATGCCGCGCTGTTTATAATTTCCAACTTTTTTTCAAGTATTAAATCGGTTCTCTGCCACTTGGCTAATAACCCAGGACATGGCATCGGACGCTTAGGAGGCATAGTTTCAAGCGCAAAATCACTGCATCGTAGGTAAAATGAACAGAAGTTTAAGATCGCGCTTCCACACCTTGCCAAAACCAATGCGAGAGTGGCGGGAGTGAAATTGTGAGGCACGCGCACCTGACTTGTATTGGCGGGAAAGCAGTGCCCCTCACATAACTGTGAATTTTGGACACATATAACAAGACGTTGGTAGAAATAAGTTCCGCACATAACTGTGAATCCGCTTTGTCTGAAGACGCATATCACGAGGATAGGGTGTATACGGGAGGATGTGCGTAGGTTTGGTGCGCCGCCGAGTCCTGAAGTCCACCGTACTGAGACAGGTTAAATAAGGGACTTGAGCATCTGTGCTTTTTTATATGAGGGGGGGTGTCTGAAATCCGAAACATTCTGAATTCCGAAATGCAACTGGCCCCAAGGATTTCGGATAAGGGATTGTGGACCTGTATTGGTATTTACTGTGAGACTGTGGAAAGGGTGCTGAAAGAGTTCACCAGGATTAGACAGTATGAACTATTGGGCTTTACTGAGGGACTGTGGAGAGGGTGCTGAATTAGTTTTCCAGGATTAGACAGTATGAACTATAAGGTGAGGTTGTAGATATTGGATCGTTCTCCGCAGAGCAGGATTCCCAATCTGGAGTCCACAGATTCCTCGGTCGGGGTCCATGGCATAAAAAGGTTGGAATCCTGTTCCAGAGCATTGTTGGGGGGGGAGGGGGAGTAGTTGGAGTAGTTGTGGAAGCAGTTTGTGGAGTTCAAGAGGCTTTTCAATAGACGTGTGAATATGAAGGGAATGGAAGAAAAATGTCGAGCCAAGATCCACCTGAGTCCATTCCATCTGTCTGTGCTTGACCGGTCTTCTCCTCTTCTCACTACTGCCCTTGGGCAGGAGGTACAGGAGTCTTGCATCCCATGCCACCAGGTTCAGGAACAGTTGTTGCCCGACAGCCATTGTGCTCTTCGACCGGTTTCACTTGCCTCAGCGCTGACTCACTCCGCAGCTGTGGACTCACTTTCACGGACTCTGCAGCTCATGTTCTTTGTCTTTTTTTTCACTATTTGCATTTTTAATCTATTTTGTAAATTGGGTGCTTGATGGTCTTGTGTGTGGTTTTTCATGGATTCTGTTGTGTTTCTTTGTTTTTCTGGCTGCTTGCAAGAAGGTGAATCTCAAGGTTGTATGTGGTATTCATACTTGGGTGATAAATTTCAACTGTGAACTTTGAAACACAGAAGGAGGAGATTTAGTAGAAATGGGCATCAAGATCGGCACAACATCATGGACTAAGTGGCCTGTCCAGTATTGTATTGTTCAGTGTTCAAATCATTGTCACAACACTTTCGTTTAAAAAAATACGTGATTTTTCTAGGGTTCAAAGATGCTGACGAGGAAGATAAAGCTCTGGGACATTAATGCTCACATCACATGTCGACTTTGCAACGGATATTTGATTGATGCTACCACAGTCACAGAGTGCCTACATACCTGTAAGTACCAGAAATACATTGTTCACGGCTTAGCTAGATACCTAGTAATGCTTATTTCAGCCATTTTGGAATTTATAGAGCTATATACAACAGAGGAACAGGTCCTTCAGCCCAACTCGTCTCTGCTGACTGAATTGTCCAGGTGACTTTGCCTCATTTGTCTGTTGTTGACCTTTTCTATCCTGTGTATTAAACAATGTAAGTGTGCCCACCTTTATCACCTTCTCTGGCTGCTCATTCCATATATACACCACCTTTTGTGTGGAGAACTTATTCTCCATTTCCATTTTCAGTCTTTCACCTCCCGCCTTAGTCTGTCAAGTTTTAGATGATACACTGGATCTTCACAAACCTCTATAGGTGTGCAGTGGAGAGTATATTGACTGATTGCATCATGGCCTGGTATGGAAACACCAATGTCCTTGAATGGAAAAGCCTATAAAAAGTAGTGAGTACAACACAATCTATCCTGGGTAAAGCCTTCCCTACCACTGAGCACAGCTGCAGGAAAGCAGCATCCATCATCACGGACCCCTACCATCCAGGTCATGCTCTCTACTCGCTATTGCCTTCAGGAAGGAGGTACAGGAGCCTGAGGACCCACACCACCAGGTTCAGGAACAGATATTACCCTTCAACCATCAGGCTTTTAAGGGACTCTGTCATTCATTGTGTATGTCCAGCCCGGTTTAACTGACCAAATGCATCACTTTATAATTGTCCAAGTAAAATTCCATCTGCCTTTCTGTGGCACATGTTCCCAGTTGATATAGATCCTGCTATTGTACCATATCAGTTCGATTGTGAGAATGTGGCGAGTGTGCGTTCAGTTGTGGCATTTGGAATGTGGGAGGAAACCAGAGCACCTGGAGGAAACCCACATGATTGTGGGGAGAATGTGTAAACTCCTTTAAGAGACTTTGGTGACATACCCAATCTCCTCAAACACCTAATGAAGTAGAGCTACTGTTGTTCCTTCTGTTGGGCCCAGGATAAATCCTCTGAGATGGTGACACCCAGGAACTTGAAGCTGCTCATCCTCTCTACTGCTGATCCCTCAATGAGGACTGATGTGTTTTCTTCCGACCTCTCCTTCCTGAAGTCCACAGTTAGTTCTTTGGTCTTGCTAATATTGGGTGTGAGGTTGTTGTTGTGACACTGCTCAACCAGTCAATCTGCCTCACCCCTCTATGCCTCCTTGTTACCATCTCAGGTTCTGCCAGCAGCAGTGGTGTCAGTCCTTACCTTTCCTGATCCTCAGAAACTTTCCCCCACTGATCTGCCTTTTACTTCACTTGATTCTACTTGCAGCCTTTTATATAAAAAAAAAGGCACAACATTAGTTATCCTCCAGTTTTCTGGTACTTCATCCATGGTTAACGATGGTGCAATTACTGAAATTTCTATCCAGCTTCCCAAGATGTCCAAAGATGTATTTGGTGATGTCTCTGTGGTCTCAGAGGTCTTTATTGACTTTAATATGCTTTAACTCCTTAATAATGTAGGTATCTGTCAGGACATCAGTATTTTCTTTCCTGATCTCCCTGGCTTCCGTAACCTTCTCCAAGGTACATACAGACAAGTATTCCCTTTCAGACAGTGAATGGTAAGGTCCTGGAGAATGTTGTTAAAGAAAAATCCTGGGGGACAGATACAATCAACAATGCTTAGAAACTTGGATGGGTATGTTGGATAGGCAAGGGCTAAAGCGAGCTGCGATCAGTGCAGTCTGCAGGCTGCTTTCCCCCTTTTCAGGATGTATTTTCCAACTGACTAAATGATATGGCACTTTGTGATCTAGGGGATTTGGCTAGCTCGTCTCTTGAGAGTGCAGGTATGGCTGGGGAGGCCAATCCTAGGGGAGAACATTGCATCAAGGTCTGATAGAGGAAGAAAAAGCTGTGGTCGGCTCCATTACTGTCCACCAGTTAAAGCGTTGATGAGATTAAAATTTTGAGGATGAGAGCAGAAAATGAACAGGTGTTCAGCTGCATTGGCCTGCGTTTGACCGGTCTCCCTCTCTTCACGCTACTGTCGTTGGGTAACTGATGGGAGTCTTGGGTCTCACGCCACCAGGTTTGGGGGCATTTGTTGTCCTGCAGCCATCAGGCTCCTGATGGACTTCACTCAGCTCGGTGTCGAACGGGCTGCTCAGCTGTGAGCTCACTTTTGGTGACTGCAGTTCACATTCCATGTGCTTTTCTTCCTGTTTTTGACTACTTGCACAATTTGTCGTCTTTTGCAAATTGGATACGTGGCAGTCTTTTAGTGAATTCTATTTTTGTTTTGAGGCTGCCTGCACGGCGATTAATCCCAAGGTTGTATATGGTATACATACTTTAATAATAGATTTGAAGTGTGAGTTTACAAGTCTCCCACTTGCCAGATATCCCTTTACCTGCCTCTCCCAACCAACCTGTGCAGATTCCCTTTATACCTTAGAAACGTGCCTTGCTCCAGTTTGGGATTTCAACTTGGAAACCAGCCCTATCTTCTTCCATAACTATTTAAAACCTAGTAGAATTATGAGCATTGGTCCAAAAGCACACCCCCACTTGCACTGCCTCATTTCCCAATACAGTCGTTGGTCCCTCGTTGGATCATCTGCATTTATTTGAGAAAACTTGTGATAAGAAGCAGGTTTTATTCTCAATGACACATGTGAAATGTGTTGTTTGTGGCAGCAATGCAGTGCAAGGCATGAGAACTGCTGGAAGTGGCAATGATAAAAAATGAACGCTGCAAAAGAGGTTGTTTTCATCGACCATTCAGAAATCTGATGGCAGAGTGGGGAGTAATTGTTATTAAAACATTGAGGCTCCTGGACCACCTCCCTGATGGTGGAAATGCGAAGAGGCCATGCCCCAGGTGGGTGCATAACCCTCCTGAGGCTGCACCTTTTGAAGATTCATCGACAGTGGGCAGGGTTGTGCCGATATGGATTTGTGTGAGTCCAGCAACCGTCTGTAGCCTCTTCAGACACTCTGTTTGGAGCCTTCATACCAGGGGGTGGGATGCAAGCAGTCCATGAGGTGCTCTGCAGAAATTTGCAAGAATCTTTGATAATGTAACAAATGTCCTCAAACTTGTAATGAAGTACAGGTGCTGGCAATCAACGCGATTGGCCTAAACCAAGCCATTTGTACAAATAAACATTAAGGAAGTTGAAATTACCTTGTATATTTTTACAGCGGTCTGTGGGTTCGCCAGATATGTTTCTCCTTTATTTCCCGTGAGTTATTGAGATCCTGCAATACGAGTATCTGAAAGCGATCATCCCCTTTTATTTCTGAGCACAATCTACAAAGAAAGCTTCACTGGTCAACTTCCCCCAAGAATATTCTCCATCTCTGCTGCCTCGTTCAATGGAAAGGCAACTCCGCCTCCTCTCTTACCTCCCATCAGCGCAGTAGCATCTGCACCATGGAATATCCCAGTCCTGTGTACCAGTCTGTATAATATCCCACTCCCCTGTATCAGTCTGTATAATATCCCAGTCGCATGTACCAGTCTGTATAATATCCCAGTCCTGTGTACCAGTCTGTATAATATCCCACTCCCCTGTATCAGTCTGTATAATATCCCAGTCCCGCATACCAACCTGTATAATATCCCCGTCCTGTGTACCAGTCTGTTAAATATCCCCATCCTGTGTACCAGTCTGTATAAGATCCCGGTCCTGTATACCAGTCTGTATAATATCCCGGTCCTGTGTACCAGTCTGTATAATATCCCGGTCCCGCATACCAGCCTGTATAATATCCTCGTCCCGTGTACCAGTCTGTATAATATCCCGGTCCCATGTATCAGTCTGTATAATATCCCCGTCCCGTGTATCAGTCTGTATAATATCTCAGTCCCATGTACCAGTCTGTATAATATCCCGGTCCTGTGTGCCTGTCAGTATAATATCCCCGTCCCGTGTACCAGTCTGTATAATATCCCCATCCCGTGTACCAATGTACCAGTCTGTATAATATCCCGGTCCCGTATGCCTGTCTGTATAATATCCCCACCCCGTGTGACAGTCCGTATAATATCCCGGTCCCGTGTGCCAGTCTGTATAATATCCCGGTCCCGTGTACCAGTCTATAATATCCCCATCCCATGTACCAGTCTGTATAATATCCCTGTCCCATGTATCAGTCTGTATAATATCCTTGTCCCGTGTACCAGCCTGTATAATATCCCACTCCCATGTACCAGTCTGTATAATATCCCACTCCCATGTACCAGTCTGTATAATATCCCACTCCCATGTACCAGTCTGTATAATATCCCCATCCTGTGTAACAGTCTGTATAATATCCCCATCCCGTGTACCAGTGTACCACTCTGTTTAATATCCCAGTCCTTTGTACCAGTCTGTATAATATCCTGGTCCCGTATGCCTGTCTGTATAATATTCCAATCCCCTGTATCAGTCTGTATAATATCCTGGTCCCGTATGCCTGTCTGTATAATATTCCAATCCCCTGTATCAGTCTGTATAATATCCTGGTCCTGTGTGCCAGGTATATAATATCCCAGTCCCATATACCAGTCTGTATAATATCCCTGTCCTGTGTACCAGTCTGTATAATATCCCTGCCCCGTGTACCAGTCTGTATAATATCCCACTCCCGTGTACCAGTCTGTATAATATCCCACTCCCGTGTACCAGTCTGTATAATATCCTGGTCCTGTGTGCCTGTCAGTATAATATCCCCATACCATGTAACAGTCTGTATAATATCCCTGTCCTGTGTACCAGTGTACCAGTCTGTATAATATCCTGGTCCCATATGCCTGTCTGTATAATATTCCGATTCCCTGTATCAGTCTGTATAATATCCTGTCCTGTGTGCTGGTTTATATAATATCCCGGTCCTGTGTAACAGTCTGTATAATATCCTAGTCCCGTGTGCCAGTCTGTATAATATCCCCGTCCCGTGTAACAGTCTGTTCCATTTCCCAGTCTGTGCTGGTGGTGAGGTTTTTGATGGTGCAGAATCAATTTGCCTCTTCCGTGGGCTACATGCAGGCATTTGGATGTTCGGCATGAAGGAAACTGGGATTATCACGGAGGCACAGAGTCCCTATGTGTTACCCATAGTGGTGGTGAGGAAGAAGAATGGGAAGGTATGAACGTGTGTTGACTAGCAGTCACTGAACAGTCTCTGACCAGTAGACTGTTCCACGGTTCAGGGATGCGCTGGCCTGTCTGAGTGGAGTGAAATAGTTGAGTATGTTGGACCTGAGGAGTGTGTATTTTCAGAAACCCATGAGTGAGGCTACTGAAGAGAAGACGTCATTCATATGTCACTTGGATTCTTTCAGTTTGAGAGAATGCTCCAGGGCATATCAAGAGCAACAGCTTCTTTCCAGTGTGTCACGGAGAAGACTGTCGGGGACATGAGCTTGTTCGAGGTGTTGGTGTACCTGGATGATGAAGAGCATGAGACGAAGCTACTGAAGGAAGGTGTTAGGCTGCCTGGAAGCTGAAGGGTTAGAAGTGTCACTGGACAAGTGCCAGTTTTGCAAGACATCTGTCAGCTACATTTGGCACAACGTCTCACCAGATGGAGCAGCTGTGGATCCGTCCAAGACAGAGGTGGTGACCACATGGCCAAGGCCCAAGAATGTGAGTGCTCTACACTCGTTTCTTGGATTATGTGGGTGCTTCCGGAGATTTGTGAAGCACTACTCCAAAGTAAGCTACCCTTTGAATCAGCTTCTGTGCAGTTACCCTCTGTTGGGGATGGAAGGGAGAAAGGGAGGAAGACAAAAGGAGAAGATGGTAACGTTTATCTTAGCCCTTCAGAGCCTTTCGGGTAAGATGGCATGCAAACTGTGAAGAGGCCTTCCGGTTGCTGCAGGAGCTGTTGACCTGTGTCAGACATTGCAAACCCCCAGTTGCTGTATGTACTGCATGCAGCTGCCAATCATGAGGGTTAGAAGGAGTTCTGTATCAGGATCGGGATTGAAACCTGTCACTTTTGTCAGCTGGAGTCCGTCACCCTCTAAGCGAAACTACCCCATGCATAAATTGGAGTTTCTGGCATTAAAATGAGCTGTGGTGGATAAGTTGAGTGATTATCTATATAGTGCCAAGTTCAAGGTGAGAACTGACCACAATCCCTTGACTTATATCCTGACCATGGCACAAATTGTATGCCACAGGCCATCGTTGGTTGGTGGCGTTGTCTGCCTATGATTTCAGCCTGAAGTACCAGCCAGGGAGCGGGAACATTGATGCTAATGCTTTGTCCTGAGGATTGCATGAATGGCTGGAGATGTACTGAGTGGGAGAGCATTCCTACATCTAGAGTTAAAGCAATGTTGTGGAGCTGGTTGTGGATTACAGGAGGAATGGAGACAGGCTAACCCCTATTGACATCAATGGATCTGGGGTTGAGAGGGTGAACAGCTTTAAGTTTCTCAGCATCTACATCAGTGGTCCCCAACCTCTGGGCCGCGAAGAATGCAGCCGGAACGCACTCAGCACATCTTTAAGAAAAAAGCCGAAATAAACAAGCTAATCAAGTAATTAGCCCAGTAGTTAGGGACCACTGATCTACTTCACCGAGGACTTGGTGGTCTGTGCGCACTAGCTGTGTGGTGACAAAGGCACAACAGCGCATCTTTCACTTCAGACGGTTGAGGAGGTTTGGTATGGGCCCCCAGATCCTAAGAACTTTCAACAGGGACACACTTGAGAGCATCCTGACCGGCTGCATCACTGCCTGGTATGGGAACTGTACCTCCCTCAATCACAGGACTCTGCAGAGAGTGGTGTGGACAGCCCAGCGCATCTGTAGACGTGAACTCCCCACTATTCAGGAGATTTACAAAGACCAGTGTGTAAAAAGGGCCCGAAGGATCATTGGGGACCCAAATCACCCCAACCACAAACTCTTCCAGTTGCTACCATCTGGGAAACAGTACCGCAGCATAAAAGCCAGGACCAACAGGCTCCAGGACAGCTTCTTCCACCAGGACATCAGACTGATGAACTCACGCTGATTTGAATGTTTTCTATGTTACATTGACTGTTCTATTTACTATAAATTATAAATTACTATGATTGCACGTTTAGACAGAGACGTAATGTAAAGATTTTTACGCGTGTATGCGAAGGATGTACAAAAGAAAGTCAAGTCAATTCAATTCAATGTGCCAGTTTTCTGCCACGGGGAAATCGGAGGCAAGGCTGTGGCAGGATTGAGTTGTGGATCATTTGGGAGCCTCTGGTTGTGCCATTGCACGAGCTGACTGTAACTTGACCGCTCTGAGTACGAACCAGCTGCCTGTGTTGAGTTCTGGGAAAGTTTCAGCAGCTCAGCGCTATGACCCTTGTGTCGGTACTGTTTGGCCAGCTTCATGGAAGGGGATATGACCCAGCTGAAAAGATGAAACACCCTGCCATACCTCTACCTCTGAGAGAATGGAACAGACTGGATTTGAGGAACCAGGTTGTATACAACGTCACGTCTCCTCCAGACATGGCTCGGCGTTCCCAGTTGGTTTTACCTGAGAAGCATTGGAGGATTGTTTTGAAGTCACCTGGTGATGATCCAGGTCCTTTGCGGTTTGATTGGTCCGAGATGGATTCTATTAGCCCCGAATGAAGCCCGAGTTTGACAAGTACTGTAAGTCGTGGATTCGACGTATCCAGAGCAAGACATTGCCCATTTACAGTGTGCGGGGCCACGTGATCTAGTATGTATGGATTTCCCCTCTATGGAACCTGATTCCAGCAGCATTGCGAGTGGCTTGTTTATTACTGATCACTACACCAGCTATGCTGAAGCCTTCCCTACGAAGGATCAGAGGGCATCCACCCTGGCCAGAGTGTCATGGGAAAAGTGTTTCATTTTTTATAGCCTCTCAAGAGGGATACACAGCATTCAGGAAAGGGATTTTGAGAGTTGGCCCACACATGAGTTTCTGGGCATGCTTGGAGTCGAGAAGTTGAGGACTACTCCTTATCTCCCTTAGGATGATCCCCAGCCTGAGAGGTTCAACCGGACATTGCTGGACTGCTCAGAACCCTGGGTATCAGTTTGAAGAACAAATGGTGTCAGCATGTTGGACATCTACAACTGTACACAGAATGAAGCTACCGGATTCTCGCCATACTCTTTGATGTTTGGGCACCGAGTAAGGTTGCCTGTAGACCTCTGCTTTTTGGCTGGAGGAGAAGACCTATCTTAAGTTTGTGTCTGACATGAGGAAGGAATTGCAGAAGGCTTATGAAGTAGCAGAGGTCTCTGCTATGAAGCAGAATTAAGGAAACGAGAGGAGATATGATCAAAAGATTGGGTTCTCTCAACTGATGCCTGGATACAGAGTTCCAATAAAGAATTTGGGAGCCAACAGAGAAGCTTATGTTGTGTAGAGTCAGATGTCCAATGCGCCAGTTTTCTCGGTGAAGCCGGAAGATGGGAATGGGCCTGTCAAAATTCTCCATCAGAACCACCTTTTTGCTCTAGGACAGGAGGTACGTGTTGACCCAGAGCCTGACGTGCACCCTACATCTAGTAGGAGGACTCTGCACCAAAGTGGGAGAACAGAAAGGCAGTCGGTGGAGAGACCTGAAAGGGACCTAACCACTGAATGCTGTATGGGCTCAGAGGAAATGGGGGTGTGGTATATGTTACCTTATGCAAACTCCCTAATAATTGATGAAGGGATTCCTGAACCTCCTCATGCTGACTTGGATGTAGCAGAGGGAGCTAGCAGTGACAGGCAGAGTTGAGGCTGGACAGTGAGGGGAAGCTGGGCTGCAGAGTAACTGCGGATGAAGCTGAGCTCAGTCAAGTGACAGGAGGGCCTGAGTTGCTAAAAGGCATGAGTAATGGACAGGGAAAGGCTTCTCCAAGTAGACAGGACAGATCCCAAGGGGAGTTTGAAACTGAAGAGTGGAAGATGGGATGAGGAGGTCTCCAAGAGTTGGGAAACCCCTGGATAGGCTGGCCAGGAGTTCTACAGAATGGTTTTCTGTCGAAGCAGTGTGTTCTGCTGGTCGTGCTTGGGTTACTATTAAAGATGAGGCGTTGCAATGTTCTGATTAAGAATGTCTTGTCATCCAATCAGAATGGTGGAATTGGGAGAAGATTCTAGAGAAGACTGGGCAAAGAGGATTTTGTGAAGGACTCTAGGGTATATCGAGGTCTTGTCAGTGGGAGGTGGAGAGAGAAGAAGCTCGAGGGGACTGGCTGCAGAATTCGATCTAACAGGAATGAATGCATGATTCAATGGAGTCTAAAAGGAGAAATCCTACTGGTGATCAGTGAGTAGGAGCTGACACATCGGAAACTTCAGCTTTTGGAAGATTTGAGCTCCAATTTGCGCACCTTTGACTTTGTTTTTTTTTCCCCTTTTTTTCTTTGTTTAATAATGGTTTAGTTGTTAACATTCATAAATATACTTTATAATTGTATGTAGTGTGTTATCTGTTATTTCTTAACTGCAACATCATACCAACCAATCTCTAATTGCATCACGAGTTTGTCCACCTTATTCGGAATACTGTGTGCATTTAACCTTCAACCCTGCATTCTTCGCCCTCATGAATTTTGCCTCTGGTACAACTTAACTCTTTGCTCTGTCTGCAGTTGTACCCAATCCATGGTACAGGCAGTTGTCCCATCTACCAGTCTGTATAATGTCCCCACGTGCTGGACTACACGATATCTCAGTCTCATCTACCAGTCTGTATAATGTCCCCACGTGCTGGACTACACGATATCTCAGTCTCATGTACCAGTCTGTATAACATCCATGTCCCATGTACCAGTCTGTATAATGTCCCCATGTGCTGGACTACACGATATCTCAGTCCCATGTACCAGTCTGTATAATGTCCCCATGTGCTGGACTACACGATATCTCGGTCCCATGTACCAGTCTGTATAATGTCCCCATGTGCTGGACTACATGATATCTCGGTCCCATGTACCAGTCTGTATAATGTCCCCACGTGCTGGACTACACGATATCTCAGTCTCATGTACCAGTCTGTATAACATCCATGTCCCATGTACCAGTCTGTATAATGTCCCCACGTGCTGGACTACACGATATCTCAGTCCCATGTACCAGTCTGTATAATGTCCCCACGTGCTGGACTACACGATATCTCAGTCTCATGTACCAGTCTGTATAACATCCATGTCCCATGTGCCAGTCTGTGCTCCACCTGCATGTAGTGGTTTGCATTGAAGTCAATGAGGAAATGAGTTTTTAGGGAGTGGAACTAGCTTCCAAGTGGTGCTGTACAGTGATGCCCGAGCCATAATGTACAGTGCCACAGTACTGCTTTAGCTTCCTCTTGACCCTCACGTCAGACTAGTTTGAACCCTCCTGAGCAACAGTAACAAAGCTTCCCATTAGGATGTTGGTTTCCCTCCAGTTGAAGTACAACCCATCCCTATTGTACTGGTCCCAGCTGACTTGCTGAAGAGTCCAAAGATCCATCTACTTAAAGCCCTCCTCAGCCATGCAGTTAACTGTAGTATCTTCCTATTTTCCACCTCTATTCTAACATGCTGGTGAACTTTTTTTCAACACAAATCTTTGCTTTAATGTTAAACCTTTTGTCTTCTGTTTAACACACAAAATGGTGGAGGAATTCAGCATTTTGTGTGTGTTGCTTGAATTTCCAGCATCTGCAGATTCTCTTCTGTTTAAATTGGCTTTTACCTCATCACTAAAGGTGTTTCGGACCTGTGGAGTTTGCTTCCATTTCTAAATCAAGCCAGCAGATGGAGCTGTTAGGCTATGTTACTCTGTCGCAGTTAGTATGTCTGCTAACGAAGTCAGCCACAAAACTTGGCTCTGTGGAAAACGTGATCATATCAAATGTTATGTTTGTTTTGGACAAGTTACATACTTTGTATGTCATAGAGTCAGAGAGAAGTACAGCACAGAAACAGGCCCTTCAGCCCATCTAGTCCATGCCAAAATAATCTGACTACTTCCAACGACCTGCGTCTGGACCTTATCCCTCCACATACCTACTATCAATGTAGCGATTCAATCTTCTCTTCAGTGTTGAAATTGAGATCACATGCACCACTTACGCTGGCAGCTCATTCAACACCCTCACGTTTTCCTCGGAATGAAGAAGTTTCTCCTCACGTTCCCCTTAAACGTTTCACCTTTCACCCTTAAGCCATAACCTGTGGCTGTCGTCCCACCCAACCTCAGTGGAGAAAGCCTACTTGCATTTACCCGATCTATACCCCTCATAATTTTGTACACCTCTATCAAATCTCCCCTCAATCTTTTATATTCTAAGTAATAAAGTCCTAACCTATTTAATCTTTCCTTATAACTCAGGTTTTCCAGACCCAGCAATATTCTTATAAATTTTCACTGTACTCTTTCAACTTTTATTTTTGTGTGCCGTACTCTGCCAGAGCCTCGGCGACCACTTTTTCTGTAAGTGGTCCCCCATGTCCTTCTCACAGCGCAGTTTTTTTTCACAAGGCCGAGTTGCGAGCTCGACACTCAACCCGGCACGGATGGAAAGCGTGCCCGGGAGCGGCCGGACTGGATTCGAACTCGGGAACCTTCGCTCCAGAGTCCAGCGCTGATGTCACTGCGCCACCAGCCCGGACCTTATTTACATCTTTCCTTTAGGTAGGTGACCAAACCGGCATACAATACTCCAAATTAGGCCTCACCCATGACTTATACAACTTCAATATGACATCCCATCTCCTGTACTCAGTACATTGATTTATGAAAGCTTTCTTTACGACCCCATCCACCTGTATGAATTATGTGCCTGTATTCCCAGATACTTTTGTTCCACCACACACCTCAGTGCCCTACCATTCACTATGTAAGATATAAACTGGTTGCTCCTATCGAAGTACTAAAGCTCACACTTGTCTGCATTGAATTCTATCTGCCATTTTTCAGCCCATTTTTCCAGCTGATCCAGATCCCTCTACAAGCCATGATAGCCTCTTCACTGTCCACTACACCCCCAAGTTTGGTGTCATCCATAAATTTGCTGATCCAGTAAATGACATTAACTTCCAGATCATTGATATTGATTACAAACAGCAAAGGACCTAGTTCCGATCCATGCGGCATACCACTAGTCACAGGCCTCCATTTTGAGAGACAACTCTCTACCATCACTCTCTGGCTTCTCTCACAAAGAAGATGTTCAATCCGATTTAGCTCAACACCGACATGACCAGCCTCCCACGCGGGACCTTGTCAAATGCCTTACTAAAGTCCATGTAGACAATATCCACTGCCTTGCCTTCATCCTCTTTCCTGGTAACTTCCTCAAAAAACTCTAACATTAGTTAGACATGACCTGCCATGCTGACTATCTTTAATCAGTCCATGTGTATCCAAATACTCGTATATCCAGTCCTTTAGAATACCTCCAGATAACTTTCCTACGACTGATGTAGGAAATTAGCCTTTCTCCAGTTTAGAATCTCAATCCATGGACCAGTCCTAACTCCCTGCATATTTACTTTGAAACTAATGGCAGTGTGGTCACTGGATAGAAAGTGTTCCCCTGCACAAACTTCTCTCACCTGCCCTGTTTCATTCCCTAATAACAGATCCAGTATCGCACACTCTCTCATTGTGACTTCTTCGTATTGATGAAGGAAACTTTGACAAACTCTATCCCATCTTGTCATTTGACGTAATGGAATACCAGTCCAACGACCATGGACACCTTCAAAGTGATCTGCGTTCCACCAGAATTTTGTGTGTGTTACTCTAACAACCTCGTGTTTCTTTCAATAGTTTGCAATCACTTTATAAATTTGATCTTCTAAATCCCTGGGTCTGTTGGGTGGTTTGTAATATAGTCCCATTAATGTGGTCTATAACCTTTCTAATTTCTCTGTTCCACCTCCCTAGTTGAGTCCTGCAGTCTGTCCTGAGGGAGCAATACCGTGACATTCTCTGGGACTAGTTACCCCCCCCCCCCACCCCGCCCCCACCTTTTATACCTCCCGCTCTGTCACATCTAAAACAACAGAACCCCGGAATACTGAGCTGCCAGTCCTGCCCCTCCTGCAACCAAATCTCCCCAATGGCTACGTCGTCGTAATTCCAGGTGTTGATCCATACCCTGAGCTCATCCACCTTTCCTCCAACACTAGTTCAAGACACTAGCTCAGGACTCCAGTCGCACCACACTCAGCCTTTTGATTCCTGACTTTGTCTGAGGTCTTAACAACATGTCTCCACAACCTCTCCACTATCTGTTTAGCACTCTGCTTCCCATCCCCCTGCAAATCCAGTTGAACCCCACCATGCGGCATTAAGAAACGTTCCCACCAGGGTATTAGTCCCCTCCAGTGCAGTGTCCTTTCTGTACAGGTCTCACCTTCCCTGGAACAGAGCCCAATGATCCAAAAATCTTATGCCCTCCCTCCTCAGCCATTTATTAAACTGTATAATCTTCCTAGTTCTGGACTTGCTAGCATGTGGCATGAGTAGCCACCCTGAGTTCATAACCCTGGAGGTCCTGCCCTTTAACTTAACACCTAATTCCCTGGACACTCCATGCAGAATCTTGTCACTCAGCCCATCCATGTTATTGGTACCTACAGGGACCATGACTTCTTGCCGTTCACCCTCGCATTTAAGAATACAGAGGACTTGACCCAAGATGTTCCCGACCCTGGCACCTGGGAGCAATATACCATCCGGGAATCTCGTTCTCATCCACAGAACCTGTCTGTTCCCCGATCTAACAAATCCATTATCACCACAGCGTGCCTCTTCTCCCCCACCTTCTCAGTCAGAGCCAGACTCAGTGCCAGTGACCTGACCACTGTGACTTTCCTCTGTTAGGTCAATTCCCAACAGTATCCAAAGTGATGTACCTGTTGTTGAGGGGATGGCCATGGGTGCTCTGCACTGGCTCCTTAACCCCTTTCCCCTTCCTGACTGTCACCCTGTTTCCTGTATCCAGCACCCTGGGTGTAACTACCTCTCTACATGTCTGATCTATCACCCCCTCGGCCTCCTGAATGATCCAGAGTTCATCCAGTTCCAGCTCCTTAACGTGGAGCATTCGAAGCTGCAGCTGGATTCACTTCTTGTAGTTAAAGTTGTCAGGGACACTGGAGGTCTCCCTGCCTTCCCACATCCTGCAAGAGGAATATTTCACTACCTTACCTGGTATTTCCTACTGTCCTAACTGAGTAGATATAAAGCAGAGAAGGAAAAAGAAAACTTAACCCAGAGTTTTTCTTTTCCCTTGCCTTCTCTGACTGGTCTGTCTTTGCTGATGCCTCGAAGAGCTAAAGCCTGACTCTGCCCACTCGGACGATGGCCGCTGCGCTTGTCCCTGCCTTCCTATAATTTGCTCTTGCTAATCAATCTCAAATGTGGATTGGTCACTGGTCAAAGCTCTTTTGCGCTGCCGTGATCTGCTTGCCATTCCCTCTTTCTACTCGGGCAGTGGACCTGAGTGAAATTCCCTCCTCTCAAACCTCCGATGTCTGGATTGGTTGCTGGTCAAAGCTCTATTACCTGCAGTACTGGTAAGGGATAAGTAAGGGATTGTAAGATTTTTGAGTACTTTTACTTTTTTCATGTTAGGAGTTTAATTTTTTTTGTCATATTGGCAAGGTGGCAATCATTGTTTTCCAGTTGAATGGCTAATACCATCGGTATATTCCAACACTATAGGAGCTAAGAGAAGACACATTTTAAAAAGTACTTTTGTATTTTATACACCAGTTAGAACCTTATTGTTTAAAGGTGAAAGGTGAGAAGTTCAAGGGGAGCCTGAGGGGGATCTTCAGTCAGGGTGGTGAGAGTGTGGAACAGGCTGCCAGCACAACAGGTGGATGTGGGGTCGAGGGCTGCGGTCCAGGTTCAGGTCGATGGGACGAGGCGGAATAATAGTCTGGCACAGACTGGGTAGGCTGGAGGGCCTGTTTCATTTCTGGGTGCTCCATGATTGAATGCTGTGTGCTTTTCTTCTCAACGCATTGAATGAAGAGCATGCTGGCTTTGAGGAGGTTAGAGGAGGATTTACAAAGATCTGGTCAAGAAAGGTAAAAATAGGGAACTCGAGTACAAAGAAGTTTGAGGGCTTGATCATAAATAGAAATAAAGATTTCAAGATTATAACCATATAACAATTACAGCATGGAAACAGGCCATCTCGGCCCTTCTAGTCCATGCCGAATGCTTACTCTCACCTAGTCCCATCGACCTGCACTCAGCCCGTAACCCTCCATTCCTTTCCTGTTCATATAGCTATCCAATTGTACTTTAAGTAACAATATTGAACCTGCTTCTACCACTTCTGCTGGAAGCTTGTTCCACACAGCTACCACTCTCTTGAGTAAAGAAGTTCCCCCTCATGTTACCCCTAAACTTTTGCCCCCAACTCTCAACTCATGTCCTCTTGTTTGAATCTCCCCCACTCTCAATGGAAAAAGCCTATTCACGTCAACTCTATCTATCCTCCTCATAATTTTAAATACCTTGATCAAGTCCCCCCTCAACGTTCTACGCTCCGAAGAATAAAGACCCAACTTGGTCAACCTTCCTCTGTAACTTAGGTGCTGAAACCCAGGTAACATTCTAGTAAATCTTCTCTGTACTCTCTCTCTGGACCTGAAAGCCAGGATCAGGGAGGCTAAAGACAGGTACAGGAGGAAGCTTGAGTGGAAACTCCAGCAGAACAACATGAGAGAGGTCTGGAAGGGGGTGAGGACCATCACTGGGTTTTGGCAAACTAGCAACAGAGGAGCTGAAAGCAGTGTGGACAGGGCCAACGAACTTAACCTGTTCTTTAACAGATTTAAACGTTGTGACCCCTGCCCATCCCCCACATGAGCCATCTGTTGTCGGCCCCCAACCAACACATATTCCACTCTCCCCTCCTGCCCCTCCTCACAGTCCTCCACCCTGCTCTCATGACTATATGCCTCCCCCACACGAAACCACCACAGTGGGCTTCACGGCTGAACAGGTGAGAAGACAGCTGAAACGTCTCAACCCAAGCAAGGCTGCAGGACCGGATGGTGTCAGTACCAGGGTGCTCAAAGCCTGTGCCCCTCAGCTATGTGGACTACTTCGCCATGTATTCAACATGAGCCTGAGGCTCCGGAGGGTTCCTGTACTGTGGAAGACATCCTGCCTCGTCCCTGTGCCAAAGACGCCGCGCCCCAGCGGCCTCAATGACTACAGACCGGTGGCATTGACCTCCCACATCATGAAGACCCTGGAGATACTTGTTCTGGAGCTGCTCCAGCCTATGGTCAGGCCACACTTAGATCCCCTCCAGTTCGCCTACCAGCCCCGACTAGGAGTTGAGGATGCCATCGTCTTCCTGCTGAACCGTGTTTACACCCACCTGGACAAACCAGCGAGCACTGTGAGGGTCATGTTTTTTGACTTCTCCAGTGCGTTCAACACCATCCGCCCTGCTGTGCTGGGGGAGAAACTGACAGCGATGCAGGTGGATGCTTCCCTGGTATCATGGATTCTTGATTACCTGACTGGCAGACCACAGTACGTGTGCTTGCAGGACTGTGTGTCGGACAGAGTGACCAGCAGCACTGGGGCTTCACAGGGGACTGTCTTGTATCCCTTTCTCTTCACCATTTACACCTTGGACTTCAACTACTGCACAGAGTCTTGTCATCTTCAGAAGTTTTCGGATGACTCTGCCATAGTTGGATGCATCAGCAAGGGAGATGAGGCTGAGTACAGGGCTACGGTAGGAAACTTTGTCACATGGTGTGAGCAGAATTATCTGCAGCTTAATGTGAAAAAGACTAAGGAGCTGGTGGTAGACCTGAGGAGAGCTAAGGTACCGGTGACCTCTGTTTCCATCGAGGGGGTCAGTGTGGACATGGTGGAGGATTACAAATACCTGGGGATACCAATTGACAATAAACTGGACTGGTCAAAGAACACAGAGGCTGTCTACAAGAAGGGTCAGAGCCGTCTCTACTTCCTGAGGAGACTGAGGTCCTTTAACATCTGCTGGATGATGCTGAGGATGTTCTACGAGTCTGTGGTGGCCAGTGCGATCATGTTTGCTGTTGTGTGCTGGGGCAGCAGACACCAACAGAATCAACAAACTCATTCGTAAGGCCAGTGATGTTGTAGGGATGGAACTGGACTCTCTGACGGTGGTGTCTGAAAAGAGGATGCTGTCCAAGTTGCATGCCATCTTGGACAATGCCTCCCACCCACTACATAATGTACTGGGTGGGCACAGGAGTACATTCAGCCAGAGGCTCATTCCACCGAGATGCAGCACAGAGCGTCATAGGAAGTCATTCCTGCCTGTGGCCATCAAACTTTACAACTCCTCCCTTGGAGGGTCAGACACCCTGAGCCAATAGGCTGGTCCTGGGCTTATTTCATAATTTACTGGCATAATTTACATATCACTATTTAACAATTTATGGTTCTATTACTATTTATTATTTATGGTGCAACTGTAATGAAAACCAATTTCCCCCGGAATCAATAAAGTAAGACTATGACTATATCTATTTTGTTGACATCTTTCCTATAATTCGGTGAACAGAACTGTACACGATACTCTAAATTTGGCCTTACCAATGCCTTATACAATTTTAACATTACATCCCAACTCCTATACTCAATGCTCTGATTAATAAAGGCCAGCATACCAAAAGCTTTCTTCACCACCCTATCCACATGAGATTCCACCTTCAGAGAATTACGCACCATTATTCCTAGATCCCTCTGTTCTGCTGCATTCTTCAATGCCCTACCATTTACCATGTATATCCTATTTTGATTAGTCCTACCAAAACGTAGCACCTCACATTTATTAGCATTAAACTCCATCTGCCATCTTACAGCCCACTCTTCTAACTGGCCTAAATCCCTCTGCAAGCTTTGAAAACCTACTTCATTATACACAACGCCACCTATCTTAGTATCATCTGCATACTTACTAATCCAATTTACCACCCCATCATCCAGATCGTTAATGTATATGACAAACAACATTGGACCCAGTACATATCCCTGAGGCACACCACTAGTCACCAGCTTCCAATCTGACAGACAGTTATCCACCACTACTCTCTGGCGACTCCCATCCAGCCACTGCTGAATCCATTTTACTACCTCAATGTGAATACCTAACGATTGAATCTTCCTAACTAACCTTCTGTGTGGAACCTTGTCAAAGGCCTTACTGAAGTCCATATAGACAACATCCACTGCTTTACCCTCGTCAACTTTCCTAGTAACCTCTTCAAAAAGTTCAGTAAGATTTGTCAAACGTGACCTTCCACGCACAAATCCATGTTGACTGTTCCTAATCAGACCCTGTCTATCTAGATAATTATATATGCCATATCTAAGAATACTTTCCATGAATTTACCCACCACTGTCGTCAAACTCACAGGCTGATAATTGCTAGGTTTACTCTTGGAACCCTTTTTAAACAATGGAACAACATGAGCAATACGCCAATCCTCCAGCACCATCCCTGTTTATAATGACATTTGAAATATTTCTGTCAGAGCCCCTGCTATTTCCACACTAACTTCCCTCAAGGTCCTAGGGAATATCCTGTAGGACCTGGAGACTTATCCACTTTTATATTCCTTAAAAGCTCCAGTACTTCCTCTTCTTTAATCATCACAGTTTCCATAACTTCCCTACCTGTTTCCCTTACTTTACACAATTCAATATCCTTCTCTTCAGTGAATACTGAAGAAAAGAAATTGTTCAAAATCTCCCCCATTGCTTGGTTCCACACATAGCTGTCCACTCTGATTCTCTAAGGGACCAATTTTATCCCTCACTATCCTTTTGCTATTAATATAACTGTAGAAACCTTTTGGATTTATTTTCACTGTACTTGTGAAAGCAACCTTGTATCTTCTTTTAGCTTTACTACTTTCTTAAGATTCTTTTTACATTCTTTATATTCCTCGAGCACCTTATTTACTCCATGCTGCCTATATTTATTGTAGATATCTCTCTTTTTCCGAACCAAGTTTCCAATATCCCTTGAAAACCATGGCTCTCTCAAACTTTTAACCTTTCCTTTCAACCTAACAGGAACATAAAGATCCTGTACCCTCAAAATTTCACCTTTAAATGCCCTCCATTTCTGTATTACATCCTTCCCATAAAACAAATTGTCCCAATCCACTCCTAAATTCTTTCACATCTCCTCAAAGTTAGCCTTTCTCCAATCAAAAATCTCAACCCAGGGTCCAGACCTATCGTTCTCCATAATTACACTGAAGCTAATTGTATTGTGATCACTGGACCCAAAGTGCTCCCCAACAAATACCTCCGTCACCTGCCCTGTCTCATTCCCTAACAGGAGATCCAACACTGCCCCTTCTCTAGTTGGTACCTCTATGTATTGCTTCAAAAAACTATCCTGCACACATTTTACAAACTCCAAACCATCCAGCCCTTTTACAGTATGGGCTTCCCAGTCTATGTGTGGAAAATTAAAATCTCCCACAATCACAACCTTGTGCTTACTACAAATATCTTATCTCCTTACAAATTTGCTCCTCCACTTCTCGCTCTCCATAGATGGTCTATAATACACCCCTATAAGTGTTACTACACCATTCCCATTCGTCACTTCCACCCAAATAGCTTCCCTAGATGAACCCTCTGATCTATCCTGCCAAAGCACCGCTGTAATATTTTCTCTGGCAAGGAATGCAACACTTCCCACTCTTGTTCCTCTGATTCTATCACACCTGAAGCAACGAAATCCAGGAATATTTAGTTGCCAATCACATCCCGCCTGCAACCATGTTTCACTAATAGCTACCACATCATACTACCACGTATCAATCCATGCTGTAAGCTCATCCACCTTTCTTACCATACTCCTCTTACAACCTTTTAGTCTCTGTTTATCACTAACTGTTCAAACAACTTGATTTCCTTTTTCTTCCTTCTCCCCTACATCTGTTCCTACACTCTGGTTCCCCTCCCCCTTTGTATTTGGTTTAAATCCATCGGAGCCTCTCCAGCAAACCTACCTGCAAGAATATTTGTCCCCCTCCAGTTCAGACGTAAACGGTCCCGCCGGAACAGGTCCCACCTTCCCTGGAAAACTGCCCAATTATCTATAAATCTGAAGCCCTCCCTCCTGCACCATGTCTTCAGCCACATGTTGATCTGCGCTATCTTACTATTTCTAAACCCGCCTGCACGTGGCACTGGCAGCAATCCTGAGATTGCTATCCTGGAGGTCCTGTCCTTTAACTTGGCGCCTAACTCCCTAAACTCACCTTTCAGGACCTCCTCACTCTTCCTGTCCACGTCATTGGTCCCTACATGGACCACGACATCCGGCTGCTCACCCTCCCTCTTGAGAATACTGAGAACTCCATCCGAGATATCGCAGACCTTGGCACCAGGGAGGCAACAGACCATCCGGGATTCTCGATCTCTTCCACTGAACCTCCTATCTGTCCCCCTAACTATCGAATCCCCTATCACTACTGCTCTCCTCTTTTCCCTCCTTCCCTTCTGAGCTGAGGGTCCAGTGTCGGTGCCAGAGACGCAACCACTGCAACTTGTCCCTGGTAGGTCGTCCCCATCAACAGTATCCAAAATGATATACTTATTATTGGTGGGAACGACCACAGGGGTGATCTGCTAATTCTGTCTATTCCCCTTCCCTCTCCTGAGAGTCACCCATCTACCTGTCTCCTGACTCTTAGGGGTGACTATCTCCCTGTAACTCTTGTTTATTTCTGCTTCTGCCTCATGAATGATCTGAAGTTCATCCAGCTCCAGCTCCAGTTCCCTAACTCGGTTTGTCAGGAGCTGCAGCTGGATGCACCTTTTACAGATGTAGTCATCAGGGACGATTGTGCTCGCCTTGACTTCCCACCTACTGCAAACGGAGCACTCAACTGCCCTAACTGCTGCCTCCATTACCTACTCCGAAGGTAATTAGATTTATTAAAGGAACTTACCCGGCCTTACCTCACTTGGAGTGAAGCTCGACCTCAGCCTCTGCTTGCCGAGGCCTCAGGAGCCAAAGCCTTCCTACTCTGTCTCCCTCTACTCCGTCGCCCGCTATAACGTCACCCGCTCCGTTAATCTTCTGGCTTTTAAACACTCCCGCTGCCTCAAGGTCCGACTTACACGTGCTTGCGCAGTCGTGCCCCGTTCAACTGCCGAAGAAAATCTTTAATTGTCACATGTATATCAAAACATTGAAATACACAGTGAAATGCATTGTTTGTGTAAATGACCAACACAGTCCGAGGATGTGCTGGGGGCTGCCAACATCCATCTCATCAGAATGCTCTCCATGGTACATCTGCAGAAATCTGTTTGAGTCTTTGGTGACGTCATGTTAAAAGGCATTTGAGCAGGACGTGTGGATTGGACTGGAGTAAAGTGAGCAGTTTAGTTCTCTGTGGATTGGATTCACAGTCAGTACGGAAGAGTTATTTACCAATTAGAGATACAGTGTGGTTACAGGCCCTTCCCGTGCTGTCCAAATACACCTATGTGAGCAATTAACCTACTGACCCGTCTGCTGGAGGAAAGCAGAGCCCCCGGAGGAGACTAACGTAGTTATGAAAAGAATGTACAAACTCCTTGCAGACAGCAGTGGGAAATGGGCCTCTTTCTGCTTCTATGTTGTACTGACTATCCTGTTGTACATACTATTTATTATAAATTACTGTAAACTGCACCTTCAAATGGAGATGTTGTGTAAACATTTTTACTCATGTATGTGAAGGATGTAAGTAATAAAGTCAATTCAATTTAATCAGAATCAGGTTTATTATCACCGGCATGTGACCTTAAATTTGTTAACTTAGCAGCAGCAGTTCAATGCAATACATAATCTAGCAGAGAGAGAGAAAAAAGTAATAATACACAAAATAAAACTTAATAAACAAGTAAATCAAATTATGTATTTTGAATAGAGTTAAAAAATGTGCATTAACAGAAATACTGTACATTCAAAAAGTGAGGTCGTGTCCAAAGCTTCAATGTCCAATCAGGAATCGGATGGCAGAGGGGAAGAAGCTGTTCCTGAATCGCTGAGTGTGTGCCTTCAGGTTTCTGTATCTCCTACCTGATGGTAACAATGAGAAAAGGATATGCCCTGGGTGCTGGAGGTCTTTAATAATGGACGCTGCCTTTCTGAGACACTGCTCCCTGAAGATGTCCTGGGTACTTTGTAGGCTAGTCCCCAAGATGGAGCTGACTAGTTTTAAAACCTTCTGCAGCTTCTTTCGGTTCTATGCAGTAGCCCCTCCATACCAGACAGTGATGCAGCCTGTCAGAATGCTCTTCACGCTACAACTATAGAATTTTTTGAATGTATTTGTTAACATGCCAAATCTCTTCAAACTCCTAATAAAGTATAGCCGCTGTCTTGCCTTCTTTATAACTACATCGATATGTTGGGACCAGGTTAGATCCTCAGAGATCTTGACACCGATGAACTTGAAACTGCTCACTCTCTCCACTTCTGATCCCTCTGTGAGGATTGTTATATGCTCCTTTGTCTTACCCTTCCTGAAATCCACAATCAGCTCTTTCATCTTACTGACGTTGAGTGCCAGGTTGTTGCTGTGGCACCATTCCACTAGTTGGCATATCTCACTCCTGTACACCCTCTCCTCACCACCTGAGATTCTACTAATCAAATTCAATTCGATTGTTAATGGATGCTTTGTTATCAGTGCATTGGGTCACTGAGCCTTTTTCAGTGTTGTGTCACTCTGCCTCAGTTTAACTGATCTTATTGATAGGCAGGATAGCTTCGAGGGCTGTGCGACCTGTTTCAATTACGTTTTTCTTAGGTCCTTAGGGATGAAAATCAGTCTGAAAGATGTGGTATATTACTATATTGTGAATAGCATGTTCTAATTTCCCGAAGTGGTTATTGCCTGAGATAGGTCTCTTAATCTTGGCATTGGAACCAGAAATATTTGCTGCAGCATTATCATCAAACTGATAAGTTCTGAAATTAGAAACATCATGTCAACTACAGTCCCAATTTTAAAGTTCAAAAGAAAGTTCGAAGTAAAATTTACTATCAGAGTACATACATGTCACCACATACAACCCTGAGATGTTTTTTCCTGCAGGCATACTTGGCAGATCTATAGAACAGTAACTTTTAACAGGATCAATGAACAACAAACTGCAAATGTAAATATAAATGAATAGCAATAAATAACAAGTATGAAATAACAGGAAATGAACAAGCATGGAATAACAAGATAGTCTTTAAGTGAAACCATCGGTTGTGGGGTAGTAACTGTTCTTGAACTTGATGGGGGGTGGGATTTCGACAAGGATACGTTCCCATTCAATGATATTAAACTGATCAATCTTGGTCACTTGCTTGGCATATGGTTAAAGTGCAGAAACATCTGTAATAACTTTAAGACCATTAGTAATTAGAACAAGAATAAACTATTGTATCATGCAAGGGGATTGAATCCTTGCATGCCAGCACCATGTGATAAATGTGTTTCTGTTTTATCACATGGTGCTGGCATCTGCTTTCGGAATGGCAGGCGGTGACCAGTGGGGTACCGCAGGGTTCAGTGCTGGGACCGCAGCTGTTTACAATATACATTAATGATTTAGATGAAGGGATTAAAAGTAACATTAGCAAATTTGCAGATGACACAAAGCTGGGTGCCAGTGTGAAATGTGAGGAGGATGTTATGAGAATGCAGGGTGACTTGGACAGGCTGGGTGAGTGGGTGGATGCATGGCAGATGCAGTTTAGTGTGGATAAATGTGAGGTTATCCACTTTGGTGGTAAGAACAGGAAGGCAGATTATTATCTAAATGGAGTCAAGTTAGGAAAAGGGGAAGCACAACGAGATCTAGGTGTTCTTGTACATTAGTCACTGAAAGCAAGCATGCAAGTACAGCAGGCAGTGAAGAAAGCTAATGGCATGCTGGCCTTCATAACAAGGGGAATTGAGTATAGGAGCAAAGAGGTCCTTCTGCAGCTGTACAGGGCCGTGGTGAGACCACACCTGGAGTATTGTGTGCTGTTCTGGTCTCCAAATTTGAGGAAGGACATTCTTGCTATTGAGGGAGTGCAGCGTAGGTTCACGAGGTTAATTCCCGGGATGGTGGGACTGTCATATGTTGAAAGATTGGAGCGACTGGGCTTGTATACTCTGGAATTTAGAAGGATGAGAGGTGATCTGATTGAAACATATAAGATTATTAAGGGATTGGACAGGCTGGAGGCAGGAAGCATGTTCCCGCTGATGGGTGAGTCCAGAACCAGAGGCCACAGTTTAAGAGTAATGGGTAGGCCATTTAGAACGGAGTTGAGGAAAAAAGTTTTTCACCCAGAGAGTGGTGGATCTGTGGAATGCTCTGCCCCAGAAGGCAGTGGAGGCCAAGTCTCTGGATGCTTTCAAGAAAGAGATGGATAGAGCTCTTAAAGATAGTGGAGTCAAAAGTTATGGGGATAAGGCAGGAACTGAGTACTGATTGTGGATGATCAGCCACGATCACAGTGAATGGCGGTGCTGGCTCGAAGGGCCGAATGGCCTACTCCTGCACCTATTGTCTATTACAATTTGCTGTAATTGTGGCTGGATTTGCGAAGTGATCTGGGTTAAAATGTGCAACTTGGTTAAAAAAGGCACCTGTACACACAGGCAATGAGATGTGTGTTGGATTCAAGCTCAGACTGATAACGTTGACCATCAGAAAAACCAAGGGAGTTGAGCCACCACCTCTTGATGTTCAACAGCATTACTGCTATATGATCTTCCACCACCAATATCCTGGGCATTGTACTAACCCGAAGCCTCGTTCTGCTAGGTGCATCAGGACGGTGACCTTGTGTTTTATAATGGGTGACTCGCCAATGCCTTTCTTAAGCATGGAGTGTAGTGGAATATTCTCCATTTGCTGAGATGACTAAATTCTGGAAGATTCTGATCATCTAAAGAAACCACCTTGATTATCGTACCACCCAATACTCTGAACTTCAGAACCCTTGGCCACCAGCTGCAGACGGCCTTGCAGCAGCCTGTAGTCTATTCTATTTCAAAGGCATTACTTAAACATACTCCTGTTCTGATTGTACACCACTCTAACCTTGAAGTAGATCTCTGTGGTACTGAACCAAAGTCCTGGAATTCATTCTCTCATCTGTGTGAACCACAGCAGCTCAAAGCCTCAGAGCTCAGCCACTATATCAATAGACATTAGAATTAGTTTTGTTAGCTATGCTTTGTCCACGGATCAGGAGGAGAGAGAAAAGGTTTTCTTGACAGTTTACCAGAAATTAGAGAATTCAATGTTAACACAATTGGGTTGAACCCAGTGGAACTTCCCTCCTTTATCATTGGTCCGAGCTGCCAGTTTCTTCCGCAGGTCTGTGCAGGTGTCCTGCAATAGACAGACAACAGTGTTGGTCGCAAGGAATGTCTGTCTTGCTGTGCTTGCTCTTTTCATTGCCACACTGATTGTCACTCTTCCCCTTGAATGCTTTCCTGTGTTAGTTAATTTGTTCATCCATCCTTCTGCTTTTATTCCCCCAATGCAGGCAAATTGTACTGATGTGGCCAAGGACTCAGACATCAATCTGCCTTTCTACCCCCTGGGTCATACTACTTGTTAATGTTAGGCTTTTGATTGTTCTTAAGCAAGCACTTCCTTAGTTACTAATTCGGAGAAAAAAAAGCACTGTCTTTGTCAGGAGCTCTGTTCGCTAGACTGTTCTTGCCAAAGTGGATTGTAGACAATGAGATATTGATGAACTGTTGGTTTGTTTCAGTTTGTAGGAGCTGTCTTGTGAAATATCTCGAAGAGAATAACACCTGCCCTACCTGCAGGATTGTCATTCACCAGAGCCACCCCCTGCAGTACATAGGGTGAGTGTTAACCACACAGCTGTAACTGCTCTAGTGTTAACCATGCAAACAGGAAAACTGCAAAGTGACTTTTTGATTTTTGTTTTGTATTGTGCTTTTTTTGATCATTCCATATGCACAAAATGTGTGAATGTTTGTATACAATTTTTACCAGAAAACAATGATCAATGAATCTCTTCTCAATGTAGGTTGAGGTATTTGCACTTGGGAGCAAATCCCTCCCACCCCCCCTCCCCTGTTCCAGAGGCTGGAAAACAGACAGGAAGTGCTGAGGATTGAATGCTTCCAAACAATTATATTGGATAAAATAGTCTTCTGTTAAATAAGTGATGAAAGTATAAGTGAATGTTTTCAGCTTTCCTTTGTTAATTACCTTTAACATCTGTCTTGAACCATAGAACACTACAGCACAGAAAACAGGCCATTCGGCCCTCCCAGTCTGTGCCGAAACTTCATTTCGCTAGTCCCATTGACCTGCATCCAGTCCATAACCCTCCAGACCTCTCCCATCCATGTACCTATCCAATTTATTCTTAAAACTTAAGAGTGAGCCCGCATTTACCACGTTAGATGGCAGCTCGTTCCACACTCCCACCACTCTCTGAGTGAAGAAGTTCCCCCTAATGATCCCCCTGAACCTTTCCCCTTTCACCCTAAAGCCATGTCCTCTCGTATTTATCTCTCATAACCTAAGTGGAAAGAGCCTATTCACATTTACTCTATCTATACCCCTCATAATTTTGTTAACCTCCATCAAATCTCCCCTTATTCTTCAATGCTCCAAGGAATAGAGTCCTAACCTGTTCAATCTTTCCCTGTAACTCAACTCCTGAAGACCCAGCAACATCCTAGTAAATCTTCTCTGCACTCTTTCAATCTTACTGATATCCCTCCTATAGTTAGGTGACCAGAACTGTACACAATACTCCAAATTTGGCCTCACAAATGTATATACAACCTCATCATAACATCCCAACTCCTATGCGCAGTACTTTGATTTATGAATGCCAGGATGCCAAAAGCTTTCTTTACAACCCTGTCTACCTGTGACGCCACTTTCAGAGAATTATGTATCTGAACTCCCAGATCTCTTTGTTCCTCGGCACACCTCAGTGCCCTACCATTTACTGTGTATGTCTTACCTTGATTTGTCCTTCCAAAATGCAACATCTCACACTTGTCTGCGTTAAATTCCATCTGCCATTTTCTGGCCCATTTTTCCTGTTGGTCCAGATCCTTCTGCAAGCTTTGAAAGCCTTCCTCACTGTCCACAACACCTCCAGTCTTAGTGTCATCAGGAAACTTGCTGATCCAATTTACCACATTATCATCTAGATCATTGATATAGACAAGAAACAACAATGGTCCCAGCACAGATCCCTGAGGCACACCACTGGTCACAGGCCTGCAGTCTGAGAAGCAATCATCCACTACTACTGTCTGTCTTCTCCCACACAGCCAATTTCGAATCCAGTTTACAACCTCTCCATGGATACCTAATGTCTGAACCTTCTGAACTAACCTCCCATGTGGGACCTTGTCAGAGGCCTTACTAAGTCCATGTAGACAACATCCACAGCCTTTCCTTCGTTTACTTTCGTGGTAACCTCCTTGAAAATCTCTAAAAGATTTAAACACAATCTACCACGGATAAAGCCATGTTGACTATCCTTAGTCAGCCCTTGGCTGTCCAAATACTTGTAAATCCGATCTCTCAGAACACCTTCCAATAATTTACCTACTACTGATGTCAGGCTCACCAGCCTGTAATTACCTGGTTTACTTTTGGAGCCCTTTTTAAACAACGGAACAACATGAGCTACCCTCCAACCCTCCAGCACCATACCCGTGGCTAAGGGCATTTTAAATATTTCTGCCAGGGCACCTGCAATTTCTACACTAGTCTATCTGAAGGTCCGAGGAAATATCATGTCAGGCCCGGGGGATTTATCTACCTTTATTCGCTGTAAGGCAGCAAACACCTCCTCCTCTTTAATCTCTATATGGTCCATGACACTACTGCTTGTTTCCTTTCCTTCCATATACGCTATGCCTATGCTAGTTTCCTGAGTAAATTTCCTGAGTCTATGATTTTTGATTAATTTTATGTCATTGGGGTCTTTCCAGTTCAATCATTGAAGTAAGATTTTAATTTCTGCAATATCTCTGATATAACTGGGGCGCCATGGTAGTGTCGCGATTAGGACGACACTTTTAGTGTCGGAGTCTGAGTTCAGAGCATCCTCTGTTAGAAGGTCTGTACGTTCCTTTCCGTGTGCGCGTGGGTTTCCTCCAGGTGCTCTGGTTTTCTCCCACAGTCCAAAGACCAGTTAGTAGGTTAATTGATCATTGTAAATTGTTGTGTGATTAGAATAAGGTTAAATTGGCGGGTTGCAGGGTGGCCCAGCTCTGTGGTCTGAAATCGTCTGTTTTGTGCTGTAACTCTAAACAAAATAAGTGAATGAGCAGTTTTGCAGTATAGTGAGACTTTTCTTCTTGACTGAACTTGCTGCACCAGCTACTCTCTGATATGTGGCCATTTCTGAATGGCTGTCCTGATTTCCCCCTTTCATTCGTACCTTGAGCTGGAATTTCAGTCCACAATATCAGCATCTATTGACGATGTTTTGAGCTCCCTTTGTGTGAGTGTGTGTGTGTCTGGGTGAGACTGAGTATGTGTGTCTCTGTGTGTGTATGTGTATACATGTGTTCAGTGTGAGTGTGTGTGTGTCTGTGTTTGTGTGCATCTGTCTGTGGAGTGGTCTGTGGATTCATGCTCTATGAAAGATGTAGTCATCACAACATGGTGGAGGAATTTCATTCCACAATATCAACAAGTATGGATTGGGACAGGCTGTTTTCTGCTAAAGGTGAACTTGATAAGTTGGAGGCCTTCAAAAGTGAAATGTTGATAGTACGAAGCTTATGTGTGCCTGTTAGAATATAAGATAAATTTAACAGCTGTAGGGAACCTTGGTTCTCAAGAGGTATTGAGGTCCTGGTTAAGAAAAAAATGGAGGTACATGGCAGGAGTAGGTAGGTAGAAACAACTGAGGTTCTTATGGAATACAAGAAATGCAAGAGAGCACTTAAAAAAAAATGAGGAAGGCGAAAAGAAAACATGAGGTTGCCCTAGCAGCCAAGCTGAAAGAGAATCCTAAGGGATCCTGCAGATATATTAAGAACAAAAGAATTACAAGGGACAAAATTGGTCCTCTGGAAGATCAGAATGATAATCCATGCATGGAGCCAAGAGATGGGGGAGATCTTAAATAAATGTTTTGTATCTGTATTTTACTCAGGAAAGGAATACAGACTCTTATATAAATGAGGCAAAGTGGCATCAACTTCATGGTCACTGTACAGTGTACAGAGGAGGAGGTGTTTGCTGTCTTGAGGAAAATTAGGACAGATAAATCCCCAGGGCCTGACAAGGTGTTCCCTCAGATCCTGCAGGAAGCAAGTGCAGAGATTGCTGCGACCCTAGCAGAGATATTTAAATTATCCTTAGTGACATGAGGTTCCAGGGGATAGGAGGATAGCCGATGATGTTCTGCTAATTAAAAAAGGTTCTAAAAATAAACTAGAAAATTATGGGCTGGTGAGCTTGGGATCCATAGTAGGAAAATTATTGTAAGGCTTTCTAAGGGACTTGATATGATTATTTGGATCGACATAGACTGATTAAGGATAGTCAGCATAGCTTCGTGCATGGTCAGTCGTGTCTAGGCAATCGTAAGAGTTTTTTGAGGAAGTTACTAGGAAAGTGGATGAAGGCAAAGCAGTGGATGTTGTCTACACAAACTTTAGTAAGGTCTTTGACAAGGTCCCACATGGGAGATAGATCAAGCAGGTTCATCACTCGACATTCAAGATGAGGTAGTAAATTTGATTAGCCATTGACCTTGTGGGAGAAGCCAGAGTGTAGTTGTAGATGGTTGCCTCTCATTAGAGGCCTATGACTGGTGGACTGCCTCAAGGATCAGCGCTGGGTCCTTTGTCGTTTGTCACCTACATCAATCCTCTGAATTAACTGGATCAACAAATTTGCAGATGACGCCAAGATTGGGCTATAGTGGACAGTGAGGAAGACTAACATGGCTTGGAGAGAGACCTGGACCAGCTGGGAAATAGACTGAAAAATGGCAGGTGGAATTTAATGCAGACAATTGCAAGGTTTTGCACTTTGGTAGGACACAAAGTAGGTCTTACACAGTGAACAGCAGGGCACTGGGGAGTGTGGTAGAACAAAGGGATCTGGGAGTACGGGTCCATAAGTCATTGAAAGAGGTGTCACAGGTGGATAGGGTCATAAGGAAAGCTTTTGGCATATCGGCCTTTATAAGTTAAAGTATTGAGTAAAGGAGATGGGATGTTATGTTGAAGTTGTATAAGACAATGCTGAGGCATACTTCGGAGTTTTGTGTGTAGTTTTGGTCACCAACCTGCAGGAAAGATGTAAACAAGTTTGAAAGAGTACAGAGAAAATTTGTAAAGACCTTACTGGGTCTGGAGGACCTGAGTTTTAAGGAAAGATTGAATAGGTATTTCTTGTGATGTAGAAGATTGAGAGGAGTCTTGATAGAGGTATAAAAAATTATGAGGGGTATAAACAGGGTAAATACAAGCAGTCTTTTTCTAATGAGATTGGGTTGAACTACATCTGGAGATCATGGGTTAAGGGTAAAAGAGTGAAAAGTTTAAGAGGAACATGAGGGGAATCTTCTTCACTTAGAGGGTTGTGAGAGTGTGAAATGAACTGACAGCTCAAGCAACACACATCAAGGTTGCTGGTGAACGCAGCAGGCCAGGCAGCATCTGTAGGAAGAGGTACAGTCGACGTTTCAGGCCGAGACCCTTCGTCAGGACTAACTGAAGGAAGAGTGAGTAAGGGATTTGAAAGTTGGAGGGGGAGGGGGAGATCCAAAATGATAGGAGAAGACAGGACGGGGAGGGATGGAGCCAAGAGCTGGACAGGTGATAGGCAAAAGGGATACGAGAGGATCATGGGACAGGAGGTCCGGGAAGAAAGACGGGGCGGGGGGGGGACCCAGAGGATGAGCAAGAGGTATATTCAGAGGGACAGAGGGAGAAAAAGGAGAGTGAGAGAAAGAATGTGTGTATAAAAATAAGTAACAGATGGGGTACGAGGGGGAGGTGGGGCCTAGCGGAAGTTAGAGAAGTCGATGTTCATGCCATCAGGTTGGAGGCTACCCAGACGGAATATAGGGTGTTGTTCCTCCAACCTGAGTGTGGCTTCATCTTTACAGTAGAGGAGGCCGTGGATAGACATGTCAGAATGGGAATGGGATGTGGAATTAAAATGTGTGGCCACTGGGAGATCCTGCTTTCTCTGGCGAACAGAGCGTAGATGTTCAGCAAAGTGGTCTACCAGTCTCCGTCGGGTCTCGCCAATATATAAAAGGCCACATCGGGAGCACCGGACGCAGTATATCACCCCAGTCGACTCACAGGTGAAGTGTTGCCTCACCTGGGAGGACTGTTTGGGGCCCTGAATGGTGGTAAGGGAAGAAGTGTAAGGGCATGTGTAGCACTTGTTCCGCTTACACGGATAAGTGCCAGGACGGAGATCAGTGGGGAGGGATGGGGGGGGACGAATGGACAAGGGAGTTGTGTAGGGAGCGATCCCTGTGGAATGCAGAGAGAGGAGGGGAGGGAAAGATGTGCTTAGTGGTGGGATCCCGTTGGAGGTGGCGGAAGTTACGGAGAATAATATGTTATTCTCAGGATGAGGCTTTTCATTCTAGGACGAGGGAGATGTCTTCATTTTTTAAAGAAAGGGGCTTCCCTTCCTCCACTATCAACTCTGCTCTTAAACGCATCTCCCCCATTTCACGTACATCTGCTCTCACTCCATCCTCCCGCCACCCCACTAGGAATAGGGTTCCCCTCCAGCCTCCGGGTCCAACATATTATTCTCCGTAACTTCCGCCACCTCCAACGGGATCCCACCACTAAGCACATCTTTCCCTCCCCCCCCCCGCATTCCGCAGGGATCGCTCCCTACACAACTCCCTTGTCCATTCGACCCCCCCATCCCTCCCCACTGATCTCCCTCCTGGCACTTATCTGTGTAAGCGGAACAAGTGCTACACATGCCCTTACACTTCCTCCCTTACCACCATTCAGGGCCCCAAACAGTCCTTCCAGGTGAGGCAACACTTCACCTGTGAGTCGACTGGGGTGATATACTGCGTCCGGTGCTCCCGATGTGGCCTTTTATATATTGGCGAGACCCGACGGAGACTGGTAGACCGCTTTGCTGAACATCTACGCTCTGTCCGCCAGAGAAAGCAGGATCTCCCAGTGGCCACACATTTTAATTCCACATCTCATTCCCATTCTGACATGTCTATCCACGGCCTCCTCTACTGTAAAGATGAAGCCACACTCAGGTTGGAGGAACAACACCCTATATTCCGTCTGGGTAACCTCCAACCTGATGGCATGAACATCGACTTCTCTAACTTCCGCTAGGCTCCACCTCCCCCTCGTACCCCATCTGTTACTTATTTTTATGCACACATTCGTTCTCTCACTCTCCTTTTTCTCCCTCTGTCCCTCTGAATATACCCCTTGCCCATCCTCTGGGTCCCCCCCCCCTTGTCTTTCTTCCCGGACCTCCTGTCCCATGATCCTCTCGTATCCCTTTTGCCTATCACCTGTCCAGCTCTTGGCTCCATCCCTCCCCCTCCTGTCTTCTCCTATCATTTTGGATCTCCCCCTCCCCCTCCAACTTTCAAATCCCTTACTCACTCTTCCTTCAGTTAGTCCTGACGAAGGGTCTCGGTCTGAAACGTCGACTGTACCTCTTCCTAGAGATGCTGCCTGGCCTGCTGCGTTCACCAGCAACTTTGATGTGTGTTGCTTGAATTTCTAGCATCTGCAGAATTCCTGTTGACAGCTCAAGTGGTGCATACAACATTGATTTTAACATTCAAGTGAACGTTGGATCGGTACCTGGATGGTAGGGATTTGGAGGGCCATGGTCCCAGTGCAGGTTGACAAATAGCCACAAAGCTGGCTGACAGGAAGCACGTGGCAGCTGGAGGACTCTCATGACCTCAGCGCCACAGAGGGAGGAGTAAGCGTTGTGATCCTCGCCTTTGGTCCTGGCACCCTGCCTTTTCAGTCAACCTGGGCTGTGTTTAAATCATCCAAACACCAGGTTGTCCCTCACAATAGGATCTGGGTTCTGCAGCAACAATGCACTCTGGGCCTGTAGCCTGCCACCCAACCTAAGGCCTTTCTTGTCTTGACCTTTCCAAATCGGCTCGGTACTTAGATTGATCCAACCTTGCTGCCAGTTTAGGTGGATGGCTCCAAAACTCCTCCACACTGACTCCGCTCCGATTCGCTCAGCCTATCTTGACCGTGTCTCGACCTCACTCGAATAGACCATACTCCAAACTTGTATCGCACGTGCATGGCCTAACCCTCGAGTCAGCCTCGCCTTCGCTTGCCACTTCATTGTTTGTGGTGATAGTTTACCACAGGAAACGTGTTATTAATAAAGTATTTAGTTGTACTTCTTACCTTCTGAGCTATTAGTAATCTGTTGCTCAACTTCAGTAGTGCCATCTTAAACCATGCCAGAAATCGTCCTTTACGAAAACAGAGAGGCTGAACTGAACTAGCTGGCAATTCTGTAGGGAAAAGCTGGCTATCAGCTGTTTATGGTTCAGTTTCCTTTGGACGTTCGTGCATGCTTGGCTAAATGCAGCATTACAAATATGGATGGTACATCTGAGCTCTGGTGTGCCGCTGGACCAACACTGAGCCCAGTGGTGGAGTGTTGACGTGTTGGCGAGACCATAAATATAGGAATAGAATTAGGCTATTTGGCCAACGAGTTTGCTCTGCTATTACATCATGGCTAATTTATTCCTTTCAAACCCATTCTCCTGCCTTCTCCCCCTAACATTTCGTACCCTGATTAATCAAGAACCTATCAACCTCAGCCTTAAAGAGTTACTGGGAAGTAGTCACCCCTAAGTTGTAGGAGGCGAGTGGCTGGAGAAGTGGAAATGTGAATAGCCAGTTAGCACAGAGCACCCCTGTGGCCATCTCCCTCAATAATAAGTATACCACTTTGGATACTGTTGTGGGAGATGACCCCAACTAGGGGAATGCCGAGGAAACCAGGTTACTGGCACTGAGTATGGGTCCGTGCTGCAGAAGGTAAAGAGGGAGAAGAGGGGAGCGGTAGTGATAGGGGACTCAATAGTCAGGGGAACAGACAGGAGATTCTGTGGATGTGAGCGGACTCCTGAATGGTATGTTGCTTCCCCGTTACCAGGGTCAGGGACATCTCGGGTCACATGCACAGCATTTTAGAGAGACAGGGAGAGCAGCCAGATGTCTTGGTACTTATTGGTACCGATGACGTAGGAAGAAAAAGCATTGCGGTCCTGAAGAGGGAATTTAGAGAGCTTGGCAGAAAGCTGAGAAGCAGGATCTCCAGGATAATAATTTTTGGATTGCTACCTGTGCCATGTGCCAGTGAGGGTAGAAACAGGATGATTCATCAAATTAACGTGTGGCTGAGAAGCTGGTGCAGGGGGCAGGGCTTCGGGATCTTGGACCATTGGGATCTCTTCTGGGGCAGGTATGACCTGTTCAAAAGTAACAGGTTGCACCTGAACCCAAGGGGAACCAATATTCTCGTGGACAGGTTTGTTAGAGCTGTTGGGGAGGGTTTAAGCTAATTTGGTGGCGGGGGGGGGAGTGGGAACCGAAATGAAGGGACCCAGGATAGGACACATGATAAAAAAAAAAGAAGCAAAGTTAGCGTGCATTCAGACTGTCAGGAAGGGCTGGCAGATGATAGGACAAAATTGTAGCCAGCAGGGTGAGAATCAGTGCATTAGGGATGCAGAATCAGAAAGGGTAGCAAATACAGTTCTTGAAGTATTATATCTCAATGCACGGAGTATAAGAAATAAGGTGGATGATCTTGTTACAATATTACAGGTTGTCAGGTATGATGCTGTGGGCATCACTGAATCGTGGCTGAAGGATGGTTGTACTTAGGAGCTGAATGTCCCAGGGTTACACGTTATATCTGAGGGATAGGAAGGTAGGCAGAGGGGTTGGTGTGGCTCTACTGGTAAAGAATGGCATCAAATCAGTAGAAAGATGTGTCAGAGGATCGGAAGATGTTGAATCCTTGTGGGTTGAGTTAAGAAACTGTAAGGGTAAAAGGTTCCTAATGCAGTTATATACAGGCCTCCCAACAGTAGCTGGGATGTGGACTACAGATTACAACAGAATGTAGAAAAGGTGTGTCAAAAGGGGAATGCTATGATGGTCATGGGAGATTTTAACGTGGAGGTCGACTGGGAAAATCAAGTTGGTAATAGATCTCAAGAAAGTGAGTTTGTTGAATGCCTACAAGATGGCTTTTTAGAGCGGTTTGTCATTGAGCCAACTAAGAGATCAGCTATACTGGATTGGGTGTTGTATAATGAACTGGAGGTGATTAGGGAGCTTAAAGTAAAAGAACACTTAGGAACCAGTGATCACAATATGATTGTGTTCAATTTGAAATTTGATAGGGAGAAAGTAAAGTCTATCGTACTAGTACTTCAATGGAGCAAAGGAAATTACGGTGGTATGATAGAGGAGTTGGCCAGAGTAAATTGGAAGGAGATGCTGGCAGGGATGACAGCAGAGCAGCAATGGCTTGAGTTTCTGGGAAAAATGAGGAAGGTGCAAAACAACACAAACAAAATGCTGGGGGAGCGCAGCATCTATGAAGGTGCAGGATAGATGTATTCTAAAAATGAAGTAATACTCAAATAGCGAAATAGTACAACCGTGGTTGACAAGGGAAGCCAAAGCTATTGTAAAAGCAAACGAGGGGGCATACAACAAAGCAAAAATTAATGGGAGGAGAGAGGATTGGGTAACTTTTTAGCAATGAAAAGAATCATCAGAAGGGAAAAGATGAAATATGAAAGCAAGCTAGCAAACAATATTACCTACTACTACCATGTCGACTCAGGCCTAGGGGGCCAGCGTCAGGCATGATGACGGACTCTCCGCTTCTCCTTCTCCCTCATCAGTGTGTTCAGTTCATCTACAATATTAAAGTGGATAGTAAAGGCTTTTTCAAGTATGTAAAAATTAAAAGCGAGACAAAAGTGGATGAGGAACCACGAGAAAATAAGGCAGGAGAAATAATAACGGGGGACAAGGAGATGGCTGATGAATTAAATGAGTTTTTTGTATCAGTCTCCACTGTGGACAACATTAGTATTATGTGAAGGAAGAGAAGCGGGTGCGGTTACTGTTACAAGAGAGAAAATGCTCAAAAAGCTGAAAGACCTAAAGGAACATAAGTCACCCAGACCAGATGAACTGCACTCTAGGGTTCTGAAAGAGGTAGCGTAGAGATTGTTAGAGAATTAGCAATGATCTATCAAAAAATCATTGGACTCTGGCATGGTGGCAGAGGACTGTAAAATTGCAAATGCCACCCCACTTTTTAAGAAAGGAGAAAGGCAACAGAAAGGAAATTATAGACCAGTTAGCCTGAGTGGTTGGGAAGATGTTAGAGTCACTTGTTAAGGATGAGGTTATAGAGTACTCAGTGACACAGGATGGGTTAGTAAATTTGCTGATGACACAAAGGTTGGGGGTGTTGTGGATAGTGTGGAGGCTGTCAGAGGTTACAGCGGGTCATTGATAGGATGCAAAACTGGGCTGAGAAGTGGCAGATGGAGTTCAACCCAGGTAAGTGTGAAGTGGTTCATTTTGGTAGGTCAAATATGATGACAGAATATAGTATTAACGGTAAGACTCTTAGCAGTGTGGAGGATCAGAGGGATCTTGGGGTCCGAGTCCATAAGACGCTCAAAGCTGTTACGCAGGTTGACTCTGTGGTTAAGAAGGCATACGGTGCATTGGCCTTCATCAATCATGGGATTAAGTTTAAGAGCCGAGAGGTAATGTTGCAACTATATAGGACCCTGGTCAGATCCCACTTGGAGTACTGTACTCAGTTCTGGTCGCCTCACTACAGGAAGGACGTGGAAACCACAGAAAGGGTGCAGAGGAGATATACAAGGATGTTGCCTGATTTGGGGAGCATGTCTTATGAGAATAGATTGAGTGAACTTGGCCTTTTCTTCTTGGAGTGATGGAGGATGAGAGGTGACCTGATAGAGGTGTATAAGATGATGGTAGGCATTGATCGTGTGAATAGTCAGAGACTGTTCCCCAGGGCTGAAATGGCTAGCACGAGAGGGCACAGTTTTAAGGTGCTTGGAAGTAGGTACACAGGAGATGTCAGGGATGTCTTTTTACGCAGAGAGTGGTGAGTGCATGGAATGGGCTGCTGGCGGTGGTGGTGGTGGAAACGATAGGGTCTTTTAAGAGACTCCTGGATGGCTACAATGGAGCTTAGAAAAATAGAGGGCTATGTGTAAAGCCTAGGTAGTTCTAAGGTAGGGACATGCTCGGCACAGCTTTGTGGGCTGAAGGGCCTGTATTGTGCTGTATATTTTTCTGTGTTTCTAGGACAAGATAGGGCAAAGTCAATAAGACCATAAGGCAAAGGAGCAGAAGTCGGCCATTCAGCCCGTCGAGTTTGCTCTGCCATTTTATCATGAGCTGATCCATTCTCTCATTTAGTCCCACTCCCCCGCCTTAACACCATAACCTTTGATGCCCTGGCTACTCAGATACCTATCAATCTCTGCCTTAAATACACCCAATGACTTGGCCTCCACTGCCACCCGTGCAAGCAAATTCCATAGATTCACCACCCTCTGGCTAAAAAAACTTCTTCGCATCTCTGTTCTGAATGGGCGCCCTTCAATCCTTAAGTCATGCCCTCTCGTACTAGACTCCCCCATCATGGGAAACAACTTTGCCACATCCACTCTGTCCATGTCTTTCAACATTTGAAATGTTTCTATGAGGTCTCCCCTCATTCTTCTAAACTCCAAGGAATACAGTCCAAGAGCGGACAAATGTTCCTCATATTTTAACCCTGTCATTCCTGGAATCATTCTAGTGAATCTTCTCTGTACCCTCTCCAACATCAGCACATCCTTTCTTAAATAAGGAGACCAAAACTGCCCACAGTACTCCAAGTGAGGTATCACCAGTGCCTTATAGAGCCTCAACATCACATCCCTGTTCCTATACTCTATTCCTCTAGAAATGAATGCCAACATTGCATTCGCCTTCTTCACCACTGACTCAACCTGGAGGTTAACCTTTTAAGGGTATCCTGTATGAGGACTCCCAAGTCCCGTTGCATCTCAGAACTTTGAATTCTCTCCCCATTTAAATAATAGTCTGCCCATTTATTTCTTTTGCCAAAGTGCATAACCATACACTTTCCAATATTGTATTTCATTTGCCACTTTTTTGCCCATTCTTCCAATCTATCCAAGTCTCTCTGCAGACTCTCTGTTTCCTCAGCACTACCGGCCCCTCCATCTATCTTCGTATCATCAGCAAACTTAGCCACAAAGCCATCTATTCCATAATCCAAATTGTTGATGTACATCGTTGATGAAAAAGTCGTTTTTTTTTTAAACACTGCTCGGGGAGAAGGGTCTGCACTGCGCAGGCACGTGACGTAGCGCGCCAAGGTTTAAAAAGAGAAACTTCCAACGGTTCTTGTTTCAGTCGAAGCAAGCAGCTGAGAAGGAGTGAAGAAATCGGGTAGAAAAAGTCGTATTTTCTTAAATACTGCTCGGGGAGAAGGGTATGCACTGTGCAGGTGTGTGACGTAGCGCGCAAAGGTTTAAAAAACAGAGCACCATATACAGCGGCCATCGTCGGAGTGGACTGAGTCAGAGTGGGACGGCTTTGGTTCAAACAGGCTTCGGCGAGAGCAGGCAGAGGCCAGGGTAGGTTCTGGTAAGTTTTTTGTTCAGATTCTTTAGAGTAGAGAGAATGCCAGGCAGGATGTTGGAATGCTCCTCTTGCAGGATGTGGGAAGTCAGGGAGCCCTCCGGTGTCCCTGACAACGACACCTGCAAGAAGTGCATCCAGCTGCAGCTCTTGACAAACCGCGTTAGGGAACTGGAGCAGGAGCTAGATGACCGCGGATTATTCGGGAGAATGAGGAGATTATAGATAGTAGCTACAGGGAGGTAGTTACGCCAAAGGAGCAGAGGACAGGAAATTGGGTCACTGTCAGGCGAGGGAAGAGGAAAGGGCAGGCAGAGCAGGGTTCCCCTGTGGCCATTCCCCTCAACAACAAGTGTACCGCATTGGATACTGTTGGGGGGAATGACTTACCTGGGACAAGCTGCAGTAGCCGGATCTCTGGCACTGAGTCTGGCTCTGCAGTGAAGAAGGGAGGGTGGAAAAAGAGGAGAGCGGTAGTGAGAGGGGACTCAATAGTTAGAGGTACAGATAGGAGGTTCTGTGGTCATGACAGAGAATCCAAGATGGTTTGTTGCCTCCCGGGTGCCAGGGTCAAGGATGTCTCTGATCGATTGCATGACATTCTGAAGTGGGAGGGTGATCAGCCAGATGTCGTGGTGCACATCGGTACCAATGACATAGCAAGGAAGAGTGAAGAGGTCCTGGAGAGTGAGTATAGAGAGCTTGGTAGGAAGTTGAAAAGCAGGACCTCAAGGGTGGTAATCTCAGGATTGCTACCTGTGCTAGGTGCCAGTGAGGGTAGGAATAGGATGCTCTGGAGGAGGAACAAGTGGCTGAGGAACTGGTGTAGGGGGCAGGGTTTCAGATTTCAGGATCATTGGGACCTCTTCTGGGGCAGGTGGGACCTGTACAAGAGAGATGGGTTACACTTGAACCACAGGGGGACCAATATCCTTTCAGGGAGGTTTGTTAGTGCTATTGGGGAGGCTTTAAACTAGATTTGCAGGGGGATGGGAACCAGAGTGCCAGAGCTGACAGTGTGGCTGGGGTGAAAATAAATGATGTTGAAAGTTTAAGCAAATCGCTGATAGAAAGGTTGTGAGTGGTGGTAAAAATCTTCTGAGGTGTATATATTTCAATGCTAGGAGTATTGCGGGGAAGGCAGATGAGTTGAGGGCGTGGATTGACACGTGGAATTATGATGTTGTAGCAATTAGTGAAACTTGGCTACAGGAGGGGCAGGACTGGCAGCTTAATATTTCAGGGTTCCGATGTTTCAGATGTGATCGAGGCAGAGGAATGAAAGGTGGGGGAGTAGCATTGCTTGTTAGGGAAAATATTACAGCAGTGCTCAGGCAGGACAGATTAGAGGGCTTGTCTACTGAGTCCTTATGGGTGGAGCTAAGAAACAGGAAAGGTATGGCCACATTAGTGGGATTGTATTACAGACCACCCAATAGTCAACGAGACTTGGAAGAGCAAATCTGCAGAGAGATAGCAGGCAACTGCAGGAAATATAAAGTTGAGGTGGTAGGGGATTTTAATTTTCCATACATTGATTGGGACTCCCATACTGTTAGGGGTCTAGATGGTTTAGAGTTTGTAAAATGTGTTCAGGAAAGTTTTCTAAATCAATATATAGAGGGACCAACTAGAGGGGATGCAATATTGGATCTCCTGTTAGGTAACGAATTAGGGCAAGTGACAGAAGTCTGTGTAGGGGAGCACTTTGGTTCCAGTGATCATAACACCATTAGTTTCAATTTGATCATGGACAAGGATAGATCTGGTCCTAGGGTTGAGGTTCTGTACTGGAAGAAGGCCAAATTTGAAGAAATGAGAAAAGATCTAAAAAGCGTGGATTGGGACAGGTTGTTCTCTGCAAAGATGTGATTGGTAGGTGGGAAGCCTTCAAAGGGGAAATTTTGAGAGTGCAGAGTTTGTATGTTCCTGTCAGGATTAAAGGCAAGTTGAATAGGAATAAGGAACCTTGGTTCTCAAGGGATATTGCAACTCTGATAAAGAAGAAGAGGGAGTTGTATGAAATGTATAGGAAACAGGGGGTAAATGAGGTGCTTGAGGAGTATAAGAAGTGCAAGAAAATACTTAAGAAAGAAATCAGGAGGGCTAAAAGAAGACATGAGGTTGCCTTGGCAGTCAAAGTGAAGGATAATCCAAAGAGCTTTTACAAGTATATTAAGAGCAAAAGGATTGTAAGGGATAAAATTGGTCCTCTTGAAGATCAGAGTGGTCGGCTTTGTGCGGAACCAAAGGAAATGGGGGAGATCTTAAATAGGTTTTTTGCGTCTATATTTACTAAGGAAGCTGGCATGAAATCTATGGAATTAAGGGAATCAAGTAGTGAGACCATGGAAACTGTACAGATTGAAAAGGAGGAGGTGCTTGCTGTCTTGAGAAAAATTAAAGTGGATAAATCCTCGGGACCTGACAGAGTGTTCCCTCGGACCTTGAAGGAGACTAGTGTCGAAATTGCGAGGGTCCTGGCAGAAATATTTAAAATGTCGCTGTCTATGGGTGAAGTGCCGGAGGATTGGAGAGTGGCTCATGTTGTTCCGTTGTTTAAAAAAGGATCGAAAAGTAATCCGGGAAATTATAGGCCGATGAGTTTAACGTCAGTAGTAGGTAAGTTATTGGGGGGAGTACTAAGAGACAGAATCTACAAGCATTTGGATAGACAGGGGCTTATTAGGGAGAGTCAACATGGCTTTGTGCGTGGTAGGTCATGTTTGACCAATCTGTTGGAGTTTTTCGAGGAGGTTACCAGGAAAGTGGATGAAGGGAAGGCAGTGGATATTGTCTACATGGACTTCAGTAAGGCCTTTGACAAGGTCCCGCATAGGAGGTTAGTTAGGAAAATTCAGTCGCTCGGTATACATGGAGAGGTGGTAAATTGGATTAGACATTGGCTCGATGGAAGAAGCCAGAGAGTGGTGGTAGAGAATTGCTTCTCTGAGTGGAGGCCTGTGACTAGTGGTGTGCCACAGGGATCAGTGTTGGGTCCATTGTTATTTGTCATCTATATCAATGATCTGGATGATACTGTGGTAAATTGGATCAGCAAGTTTGCTGATGATACAAGAATTGGAGGTGTAGTAGACAGTGAGGAAGGTTTTCAGAGCCTGCAGAGGGACTTGGACCATCTGGAAAAATGGGCTAAAAAATGGCAGATGGAGTTTAATACTGACAAGTGTGAGGTATTGCACGTTGGAAGGACAAACGAACGTAGAACATACAGGGTTAATGGTAAGGCACTGAGGAGTGCAGTGGAACAGAGGGATCTGGGAATACAGAATGTAAAAAGAAGCGGCCCCAACACGGATCCCTGTGGAATACCGCTGGTAACCAGTAGCCAACCAGAATAGGATCCCTTTATTCCCACTCTGCGTTTCCTGCCAATCAGCCAACGCTCTATCCATGTATGTAACTTTCCCGTAATTCCATGGGCTCTTATCTTGTTAAGTCGCCTCATGTGTGGCATCTTGTCAAAGGCGTTCTGAAAATCCAAATATACAACATCCACTGCATCTCCCTTGTCTAGCCTACTTGTAAATTTCCTCAAAAAATTGTAATAGGTTTGTCAGGCAGGATTTTCCTTAAAGGAATCCATGCTGAGTTCTGCCTATCTTGTCATATGCCTCCAGGTACTCCGTAACCTCATCCTTGACAATCGACTCCAACAACTTCCCAACCACCGATGTCAAGCTAACAGGTCTATAATTTCCTTTTTGCTTCCTTGCCCCCTTCTTAAATAGCGGAGTGACATTTGCAATCTGACCTTCATAACAAGGGGAATTGAGTATAAGAGCAAAGAGGTCCTCCTGCAGTTATACAGGGCCCTGGTGAGACCACACCTGGAGTACTGTGTGCAGTTTTGGTCTCCAAATTTGAGGAAAGACATTCTTGCTATTGAGGGAGTGCAGCATAGGTTCACAAGATTAATTCCTGGGATGGTGGGACTGTCATATGTTGAAAGATTGGAGCGACTGGGCTTGTATACTCTGGAATTTAGAAGGATGAGAGGGGATCTGATTGAAACATATAAGATTATTAAGGGATTGGACAGGCTGGAGGCAGGAAGCATGTTCCCGCTGATGGGTGAGTCCAGAACCAGAGGCCACAGTTTAAGAGTAATGGGTAGGCCATTTAGAACGGAGTTGAGGAAGAAAGTTTTTCACCCAGGGAGTGGTGGATCTGTGGAATGCTCTGCCCCAGAAGGCAGTGGAGGCCAAGTCTCTGGATGCTTTCAAGAAAGAGATGGATAGAGTTCTTAAAGATAGCGGAACCAAAGGTTATGGGGATGAGGCAGGAACTGGATACTGATTGTGGATGATCAGCCATGATCACAGTGAATGGCGGTGCTGGCTCGAAGGGCTGAATGGCCTACTCCTGCATCTATTGTCTATCTTCCAGTCCTCTGGAACCATGCCAGAATCTATCGACTTTTGAAAGATCTTCGCTAATGCCTCCGCAATCTCCACAGCTACTTCCTTCAGAACACGAGGGTGCATTCCATCTGGTCCGGGAGATTTATCTACCTTTAGACTATTCAGCTTCCTGAGTACTTTCTCTGTCGTAATTGTGACTGCGCACACTTCTCTTCCCTGCCACCCTTGAGTGTCCGGTATATTGTTGATGTCTTCCTCAGTGAAGACTGATGCATAATAATCGTTCAGTTCCTCCGCCATTTCCTTATCTCCCATTGCAATTTCTCCAGCATCATTTTCTATTGTTCCTATATCTACTCTCACCTGTCTTTTACTCTTTATATACTTGGAAAATGCTTTTAGTATCCTCTTTGATATTATTTGCTAGCTTCCTTTCATAGTTAACCTTTTCCCTTTTAATGACCTCCTTAGTTTCCTTTTGTAAGTTTTTAAAATCTTCCCAATCTTCTGTCTTCCCACTAATTTTTGCTTCCTTGTATGCCCTCTCCTTTGCTTTAATTTTGGCTTTGACTTCTCTTGTCAGCCACGGTTACATCCTTTTTCCATTCGAAAATTTCTTCTTTTTTGAAATATACCTGTCTTGCACAATCCTCATTTCTCACATAAACTCCAGCCACTGCTGCTCTGCCGTCCTTCCCGCTAGTGTCCCTTTTCAGTCAACTTTGGCCAGTTCCTCACTCATGCCACTATAATTTCCTTTACTCCACCGAAATACCCACACATCAGATTTTGGCTTCAAATTTCACAGTGAACTCAATCATGTTATGATCACTGCCTCCTAAGGGTTCCTTCACCTCAAACTCTCTAATCACCTCTGGTTCATTACACAATACCCAATCCAGTACAGCCAATCCCCTAGTGGGCTCAACAACAAGCTGTTCTAAAAAGCCATCTCGCAGACATTCTACAAATACTCTCTCTTGAGATCCAGTGCCGACCGGATTTTCCCAATCCACTCGCATGTTAAAATCCCCCACAATGATCATAACATTGCCCTTCTGACAAGCCTTTTCTATTTCCCGTTGTAATTTGTAGTCCACATCACTGCAGGTGTTTGGAGGCCTGTATATAACTGCCATGAGGGTCCTTTTACCCCTGCTATTTCTTAGCTCAATCATAAAGATTCTGCACCTTCCGATCCTAAGTCACCTCTTTCTAATGATTTAATATCATTTCTTACCAATAAAGCCACGCCTCCTCCTCTGCCTACCTTCCTATCCTTCTGATACACCGTGTATCCTTGGACGTTCAGCTCCCAGAGACATGCATCCTTTAGCCACATCTCAGTGATGGCCACAGTATCATACCTGCCAAACTGTAGCTGTACGACAAGATCATCCACCTTATTCCTTATACTACGTGCATTTAAATATAACACCAGTATTTGGTACTTTTCGTTTTGATTTCACTGCAACTTTATTGCACTGCAACTCATCCCAATGGCTACAAATTTACCCCATCACCTGCCTGTCTTTCCTGACATCTTTACTGCTCACTATCTTAGATTTATTTTTGTTTCTCCCTTCCTTTCTGCTCTTCTTCTTCACTGTGGAAGATACTGGAGGTATGGTGGAAGTTCCCGTTGTCAGGGGGCATGAAGTGTGTGAAGTTACCATAGCTGAGAGAAGGTTCTTGCAAAACTGAAAGGTTTGAAGGGAGATAAGTCATTTGGACCAGATGGTGTACACCCCAGAGTTTTGAAAGAGATAGCTGAAGAAATTTTGGAGGCATTAGTAATGATCTTTCAAGAATCACTAGCTTCTGGAATGGTTCTGGAAGACTGGAAAGTTGCAAATGTCACTGTACTCTTGAAGAAGGGAGAGAGGCAGAAAGAAGGAAACTTAGGCCACTTAGTCTGACGCCAGTGGTTGGGAAGATGTTGGAGTTGATTATTGAGAATGAGGTCTCAGGGTACTTGGAGGCACATGATAAAATAGGCTGTAGTCATCATGGATTCCTCAAGCGAAAATCTTACCTGACTAATCTGTTGAAATCTGAAGAGGTAACAAACAGGAGAGACAAACGAGAGTTGATTGATGTTGTGAACTTGGATTTTCCAAAGGTCTTTGACAAAGTGCCACACGTGAAGCTGTTTAACAAGCTATGAGCCCATGGTATTACAGGAAAGATTCTAGTATGGATAAAGCAGTGGCTGATTGGTAAGAGGTAGAGTGGGAATATAGGAAGCCTTTTCTGGTTGGCTGGCAGTGACTAGTGGTGTTTCACAGGTGTCTATATTGGAAGCGATTCTTTTTACATTTTATGTCAGTGATTTGGGTGATGGAATTGATGACTTTGTTGCAAAGTTTGCAAAGAAGATAGATGGAGGGACAGGTAGTTTTGAAGCAGGCAGTTTTGAGGAAGTAGAGGAGAGGCTACAGAAGGACTTCAACAGATTAGGAGAATGGGCAAAGAAGTAGCAGATGGAATAGTGTTGGGAAGTGTATGATCATGCAGTTTGGTAGAAGAAATGAAAGGGTTGACTATTTTCTCATTGGAGGGAAAATACGAAAAACTGAGGTGCAAAGGGGCTTGGGCATCCTTGTGCAGGATTCCCTAAAGGTTAATTTGTAGTTTTAGTTTGTGTTGAGGAAGGCAAATGCATGTTAGCATTCATTTCAAGAGGACTAGAGTATCAAAGCAAGGATGTAATGTTGAGATTTTATGAAGCACTGGTAAAACACAGCTGTGGAGGTCAAGTCTTTTTGTATATTTAAGGCAGAGGTTGATGGATTCTTGATTAGTCAGGACATGAAGGGATATGGGGAGAAGGCAAGAGGTTGGGGCTGAGAGGAAAATTGGATCAGCCATGATGAAATGACAGAGCAGACTCAGAAGGGCCAAACAGCCTAATTCTGCCCCTGTATCTTGTGGTCTTTATTGTCTTATGGAACCCAATATCACTTTTGTACTCCTCTTCCTCCGTCTTCCCCCAGAGCCACTGCACCAGAGACTTGTTCACTGAGGCTCCACCCCCCACCCCCACTACCTTCTTGTCCTTCTGAATAGTATCCAAATTAGTACACTTATTATGAGGGGAGAGGACACAGGGGCGCTCTGCCTATTCCCTTACCCTCTCTTACAATTGCCCAGGGACCTCCCTCCTACAACTTAGGGGTGAGTACCTCCCTGTAGCTTTTGTCTATCACCACCTCATTCTCTTGTATGAGCCTAAAGTCATCAAGCTGCAGCTCCAGTTCCTTAATACAGTCTGTAAAGAGCTGCGATTTGATGCATTTGTGTATATGTAGTTATCAGGGAGATAATTTCTCACAACTCACCTCTCACCCAAGGAATGTATTACTACGTCAGAGAAAGGGGGTTGTGGATGGTATATCTGAGCTCATTCTGTTACTGGACCATCACTGAGCCCAGTGTTGGAGAGAGGCTGTTGTGGATTGTATATCTGAGTTCAGGTGTGCTTCTGGACCATCACTGAGCCCAGTGTTGGAGAGAGGCTGTTGTGGATTGTATATCTGAGTTCAGGTGTCCTTCTGGACCAACACTGAGCCCAGTGTTGGAGAGAGGCTGTTGTGGATTGTATATCTGAGTTCAGGTGTGCTTCTGGACCATCACTGATCCCAGTGTTGGAGAGAGGCTGTTGTGGATTGTATATCTGAGTTCAGGTGTCCTTCTGGACCAACACTGAGCCCAGTGTTGGAGAGAGGCTGTTGGGGATTGTACCAGTGCTCAGCTTTTTGTCAGGCTTCTCTGACCTGCAGACACTGAGACAGCCTCTGAACAGAGCTGTTGTCTCTACAGAAGGATGTAACCACAAGTAAGTGAATTATTTCATTCAATGTTAATACCTTTTAGAATTTAGAAATACCTTAAGTGGTATTTAATTATTTAAATCCATTTGAACATATATTTTCTGTATATATTGGATGCCCTAGTAGTGTAGATGATAGCATAATGGTATCACAGGTGAGAGCATTGGAGTTCTGAGTTCAATTCCGATGTCATCTGTGTGTCCTCTCCATGGAAAGTGTGGGGCGCTCCAGTTTCCCCCACAGTTTGTTTAGTGGGTTAATTGGTCATTGTAGTTGTCCTGTGATTAGGCTAGGGTTTAGTTAGGATTGCTGCCGGTTTGCCTGAAGGGCCTATTCCATGCTATATCTCTAAATAAAAGCTATTTTCATTTAAATAGAATCCAAAATCCTCGAAAGGTGACTTACCCTCTACTTTTTATGAGGCCTCTCTTTCTATAATTCTTAAAAAAGATAAAGATCCTACTGACTGTGCTTCATATAGACCTATTTCATTACTGAATGTTGACGCTAAGATCTTGTCAAAGATAATGGCCAATCGGTTGGAGAATATTTTGGGTAAAATTATTTGTAAAGATCAAACAGGCCTTATAAAAGGTTGTTATTCCTTTTCAAATGTTCGGAGACTACTTAATATTATATATTCATCCTCTTCTAAAATTCCACAATGTGTTGTATCTTTGGATGCTGAAAAAGCATTCGACTGAGTCGAATGGAAATATTTATTCAATGTCTTAGAGAAATTTGGCTTTGGTATTAATTTTAATAATTGGATTAAAATGATATATAAAGCCCCTATTGCTACTAACAATTGTAGGTCTCCTTTTTTTCAGCTTTCACAGGGAACAAGGCAAGGCTGTCCATTAAGTCCTTTGTTGTTTAATTTAATATTAGAACCCCTTGCTATTGCTCTTCGTGAGGCTAAAAATATCCATGGGATATTTGTGAATGAGACCATGCATAAGGTCTCTCTTTATGCTGATGATTTATTGGTTTATATATCTAACCCTGATGAATCCATTCCTGTCCTGTTAAAATTATTTAATGAATTCGGAGGTTTTTCAGGATGTAAGATTAATTTTAGTAAAAGTGAATTATTTCCTTTAAATGATTCTGTTTCTATATATGATAATACTCCTTTCAAAGTTTCAGACTCTTCTAGATATTTAGGTATTATAATTATTAAAAAATATAAGGATCTTTATAAAGCTAATTTTGTTCCCTTAGTAGACTCTATAAAGTATTTATTTAGTAGATGGAGTCCACTTACATTTTCATTTGTTGGTCGTATTCATATAGTTAAAATGATGATTCTACTGAAATTTTTATATTTATTTCAGAATATTCCTGTTTTTTTGACTAGGAAGTTTTTTGATCGGATTGATTCTATTATTTTATCTTTTATTTGGAATAATAAAAGACCAAGAATTAGTAAATGTCATTTACAAAAATTGAAAAAGGATGGAGATCTTGTTTTGCCTAATTTTAGAATGTATTATTGGGCTGTTAATCTGCGATATATGTCTTTTTGGTTATACTGGGTTGATAAGACTGATCGGCCAATTTGGGTAGATCTGGAACTAAAAGTTGTAAAACAGTTTTATTTAACTTCGTTATTGGGGGCTCCTTTACCTATGCAATCAGGTAAAGTTGTTAATTTAAACTTATATCCTGTGATTAAGTATTCTTTACAAATTTGGCTCCAGTTCCGCAATTTTTTAAATCTTAAAAAATTTAAACTTTGTAGTCTAATTTACCGAAATTACTTTTTTAAGCCTTCTTTGAGTGATCCAATTTTTCTACTTTGGAAAAATAAAGGTTTTAATTCTTTTTTGGATTTATTTAAAGAAGATAGATTGATGTCCTTTGAAGAATTAAATGATAAATATTCTCTTTCATATTCACACTTTTTGCAATACCTTCAAGTTAGACATTTTTTACAAAGATATTTAAGTAATTTCCCTTACATATTGGAGGCTGACCTGTTAGATACTATTATGAGTATAAATCCTTTGATTAAGGATTCTATTGGAAGAATTTATAATTTATTATTACAATGGGATAAGTGTCCTTTGTCTAAGATTAAACAGGATTGGGAAAAGGAATTTAATTTGAATTTTATAACAGAGGATTGGATGCGGATATTGAAGTTGGTTAACTCTTCTTCAATTTGTGCTAGTCATTCAATGATTCAATTTAAAATTGTACATCATTATCATTTGACAAAGGAGAGACTTTCTAAAATTTTTCCTAATGTTGATAGTCATTGTGATAGATGTAAAACTGAGATAGCTACACTGACACACATGTTTTGGTCTTGTTCTATATTGGAACAGTTCTGGAAGTCGGTTTTCTCAACAATTTCTAAAGCACTTAAAACTAATTTACAAGCTGATAAATTTACAACTGTGCTTTTTGGAATAGTTCCTCAAAATACTCATGGTAAATCTGTGTCTGACCAACATGTTATTGCATTTGTTACATTGATAGCTAGGAGGACCATTTTGTTGAAGTGGAAGGATACATCAGCTCCCACTTTGTCACAATAGTTCTCTCAAGTGATGCTATGTCTTAGTTTGGAGAAAATTAGAAGTCGAACCTTTGAACCTTTATTTGATTTTGAGAAAAGATGGGGCTCATTTGCTTGTTATTATCATTTGAGTTAATTGATATAATTTTTCCACGATCTAATTGTAAATCTTTTTAGTGTATTTTTTTTCTTGCTGGCGGTTTGATGTTTATTTTTTGAAGCTTTTTGTATGACGCATGGCTCCGGGGTTGTACACCTAATGGGTTCTCTTTTTTTTCTCACTTTCCTGCTTAGTAGGTTTTTTTTGTTATCACAAAATTTTGTTTTCAATCTTCAAGATGCTGGGTTTTTTTTGAGGCATTGTAAGTGTTGTTACTTCGATGTACTCATGTTATTTTTCCTATATATATATATATATATATATACATACACACACACAATAAAAAGATTTGAAAAAGAAGAAAAGAATCCAGAATCCTCATGACGAACTGCAAAATGCAGAATACAGTTCGAGTGACAGAGAAAATGCAGTGCAGTAGACAATAGGTGCAACTATAATGTTTCTTTAGCTGTTATTTGCTACTTGCTTAGAATTTTGTATTCCAACAGTATTGATGCCTCTCTGAGGGATTTATCCAGTGATCCCACTCCTGCAGCTTTGTTGCCTTTGCTATTTATGAGATCATGTTGTATGTGTTCTCATCACGTACTGTGAAGAACAGTCCAGTTTTCAAGGACTTCCTCAGAAATCAATATTTCAGATTTCCTCCCAGGTTCTTCGCCAGTTATCTCACATCTATGCCTCTGGTGAGGGATTTTCTGTTACTGGAATCATTTATACTTTCAAAATACATTTATTAAATCCTCTTAACTTTTCATCTTCTAAGCAAATCAATAAGTTAATCTAATTAATTGTCAACATAATCTTTTTTGCATGGAGTATAGTTTGGAAATTTTGGAAACTACTTCTAAGTTAGCAATTAATATATTAACTTTTTCATCAATTTCTCAGACACGATCGTACAATGCAAGATATTGTCTACAAACTGGTGCCTGGTCTCCAAGAAGGTAAGTTAGAAAGTTTCAATTTTCTTCTGACAGATTGAAATGCGGCATGTTTTACAATGAAGACAAGAGGCGTAAATGGTGGAGGAGACGGGCATGAGTCAGCGTGGGGGGGGGAGTGAACAGTGAGGGCAGAAGATGCATTAGTGTAAATTCTTATTTTCATAGAATCATACGAGAGGGTGCTTGGGAAGTTGAAAGGCCTGAAGGAAGATAATCACTTGGACTGGACAGGCTACACCTCAGGGCTGAAGACACTAGATTCAGGAATGGGTCCAAAGTAAATGTCACTCCACTGTTTCTGAAGGGAGAGAGTCAAAAAACCGTGAATTATAGGCCAGTTAGCCTGACTTCAGCGGTTGGAGTTTATTAACAATGAAGTTTCAGAGTACTCGGAGGCACATAATGAAACAGACCAAAGTCAGCAGGGTTTCTAAAGGTGAAATCTTGCCTGACAAATCTGTTGGAATTCTTTGAGGAGATAACATCCAGAATAGATGAAGGAAACTCAGTGGATGCTGCGTTTATTTGGATTTTCAGAAGATCTTTGACAAGGTAACTAACGGTGACTGGTGTACCCTAGGTGTCGGTGTTGGGCCACTAATTTTCATGTTATATGTTAATTATCTGGATGATGGAATCCGTGGCCTTATGGCCAAATTGTGGGCATGGTCCTCCCTGACCTGTCTGGGTACAAACATCACCCTGACTTCCTCACCCTCCCTCACACATTGACATCCCCTCCCTCCTACGGGCACAGACTACTGCCCACCTCTCTCTCCCTCCTACTTCCTTCCAACTCTGGGCACAAACTCCTCTCCTCCTCCCCCCTTACCCCCCCACCACTGGCACAGACTCCTTGCCCTCCCCTCGCTGGGCACTTACTCTCTCCTCTTTTTCATAAATTGTATTGTATTTCTTTAATTCTCCTGTGAATGCCCACAAGAAAATGAATCTTGGGGTAGTGTATGATGACATATATGTACTTTTATAAATTTAGTTTGTATTTTGAACTCCATATGTCAACGTCTCTGTCCCAGGCGTTGGCGGGCAAACCTTCAATGTCAGCATCTTCTTTAAATATACAGCCCAAAATCATATGCAGACTGGTAAAGCTGCATTAAACCTGTTCTACATGCATGTTCCATTCCTTTGACAATTGAGATTGCAGGGAGGCAATTAGAGAGGAGTATGTGGAGATTTATGCTGAGAAGCAAGGGCAATTGATTCAGTCTTTTCAATACATGGCTGACAAATGTTGAGAATTATCTGAAACTGAATGTTATCAAGCGATGTAACAGCCTGGAGAGATGACCAGTGAAGAAGAGGTGGAAGTGGCTCCGGGAAGATATTACCAATGCAGGAAAAGACAGAGTGGCTCCAAAGGGAGCTCTTTTTTGTCTAGTTTGTGATGAAGATCTATTGATGTTAGAGTGAAAAAGGTAGGAATACGCATTCATGCAAAGAGTTCTTTGAGCAGGCAGGGCTTTAGCAAATTGTGTAATTAAGACAGACACCATTGCATCTTTGATGGTTAAAAGGAAACAGTTTTCTCAGAGGCTAGTAATTGAAATGGGGGATCACTTTCAAATTGCTGAAACATGGCCTTCTGTAGATGCATCACTGTACCTCTTAAAGTCAGTTTAGGGTTTAATATAAAATATGAATCTGAAATTTCTTGTGAAAAGCATGCTGAAGTCAAATGTTAATTGAAAAATGTGACTGCAGACGTACTGTAAATCTTTAAAGTTAATTATTTTCTTAAGCTCCAGCTTGTAACTGTATGAAGTACAGAAAACATCTTTCTGTGCAGGAGAGAAATCTCTGAACATAGTGAAGGGGCATTGATCAGTCTTTTTATCATCAGCAAGAGCACCGAATGATCAATTGCAATTTTCTTTATTGGAATAGGTTTATTACTATCAAGGTTGGTGAAAAGCTTGTCGTACAGATACATCCATTATTTAGTATATTAAGGTAGAACAAGGAAAACACTAGCAGAATGCAGAATAAAATGTACATCGACAGAAAAAGTGCAGTTCAGGTAAACCACAATGTGCAGCATTTTAAGGTAGATTGTGAAACATAGAAAACCTACAGCACAATACAGGCCCTTCAGCCCACAAAGCTGTGCCGAACATGTCCCTACCTTAGAAATTACCTAGGGTTACCCATAGCCCTCTATTTTTCTATCTTCTGAGGTCAAGAGTCCATCTTACTGCATTAGGGAACCATTCAATAGTCCTCCAACAGTGAGGCAGAAACTGTCCTTGAGCCTCGTACGTGCTTTCAGGCTTTTGTAGCTCATTATGGGTTTACTGTCCTGAACTGTTTTCTATGCACCACAAGTTTGAGAGTTATACTTTTTCCTTAGTCCCACTCCACTCAAACTGGGAAGTTATGATATTTTTCCTTAATCCAGCTACAAAATCCTACAAAGAGTAGTGGATTCACCCCAGTACATCAAAGTTAAAGCCCTTCCAGCCATCAAGCACATTTACAGGAGCATTGTCGCAGGAAAGCAGCATCCATTATCAGAAATCCTCACCCACCAGGTCGTGCTCTTTTCTTGCTGCTGCCATCAGGTAGAAGGTATAGGTGGCTCTGGGCTCACACCACTAGGTTCAAGAGCAGTTACCACCCCTCCACTGTCAGGCTCTTGAATAAAAGGAGATAACTAACTCACTTGCCCTATTATTGAAATGTTCCTACAACCAATGATCTCACTTTAAGGACTCTTTATCTCATTATCTCATGTTCTCATTATTGCTATTTATTTATAGTTCCATTTGCACAGTTTGTTGTCTTCTGCACTCTGGTTGACATTTCATTGATCCTGTTGTAGTTACTATTCTAGAGATTTATGCCCACAGGAAAATGAATGTCAAGGTTGAATATGGTGACATTTTGATCCTTGAGTGGAAACTGGGGAGTTATGATATCTTTTCCTTAATCCAACTCAAACTGGAGAGCTATGTTTTTTTCCTTAGACCAACTCACGGAATCCCGATGATTTAGAGATAAAGCAGAAAGTGTTAGTATTGTGTATCACAAATGCCTAAACCTAAATTATTTGTCATTTACAGCGGAATTAAAAAAACAAAAAGACTTTTATCAGAAACTTGGCCTTGAAATGCCTGGAGAGGTGAAAGGTGAGACGTGCACAGCTAAACAACTGTTCGACACACTCCATGACGGTTAGTCGCTTTCCTGTCAGCTAACCTTTTCTTTCCCAGCACTGTAGGGAATTCTTGCTCAAGTACACTGTCCTGCTTTCAAACTTGCCATGCCTGTGTTATTTGTGCGTATCGTGAGTCAGGGCAGCTTGTTTTTAACTTTATCTGCGTACTTGAATACGAGTTCTGGGTCTAACAAAACTGTGAAAGCTCCTTCTACCAGAGTGACTGGCAGTCAAATTCTCTGATTGGAGGATCAGTGTAAAAAGTTTTGTAGTTATTGTGAGACCTCCCCTCTGGAATTTTAATTGCAAGTTAGCATAAAGTTTAAAATACTTGTCATTCTTGTAAAATGCAGGGGAAGATTCTGAGGGTAAGTCATGAAATAGTCATAGAAACATAGAAAACCTACAGCACAATACAGGCCTTTCGGCCCACAAAGCTGTGCTGAACTTGTCTCTACTTTAGAAATTACCGACGGTTACCCATAGCCCTCTATTTTTCTAAGCTCCATGTACCTGTCCAGGAGTCTCTTAAAAGACCCTGTCGTTTCCGCCTCCACCACTATCGCCGGCAGCCCATTCCACGCACTCATCACTCTCTGAGTGAAAAAACTTACCCCTGACTTCTCCTCTGTACCAACTTCCAACCACCTTACAACTATGCCCTCTCTTGTCAGCCATTTCAGCCCTGGGAAAAAGCCTCTGACTATCCACAGGATCAATAAGGAATGTAGGAAAAATCTGTTCTATTTCAATATTTTCTGTCATAGCGAGCTACAGCACAGAAACAGGCCCTTCAACCCATCCAGTCCATTCTAGTTCTTTTTCCTAATTTCAGATTTCCAGCAAATGTAATATTTTGGTTTTGGATTATTTTTAATTTGTGTAATTAAAGCTTCAATGTGCAATTATTTAAAAAGAACACTGACGTTGAGTGTGCTGAACTACTGTGACTAAACTCTGACTACAGTGTGAATTAAAGTTTGCAGTGTGAGAATGGCCATCAGTAAACTTAGTAACCTTTTGTGAAATTCCCACTCTCCTCCTCCACATGCCATCTCCTAGCCTCTGGTACCATTCCCACTCTCCCCTTCCACATGTCACCTCCTAGCCTCTGGTACCATTCCCATTCTCCCTGCTCGTGCCACCTCCTAGCCTCTGGTACCATTCCCACTCTCCCCCTCCACATGCCATCTCCTAGCCTCTGGTACCATTCCCACTCTCCCCCTCCACATGTCACCTCCTAGCCTCTGGTACCATTCCCACTCTCCCCCTCCACATGTCACCTCCTAGCCTCTGGTACCATTCCCACTCACCCCCTCCACATGCCATCTCCTAGCCTCTGGTACCATTCCCATTCTCCCCCTTCACATGTCACCTCCTAGCCTCTGGTACCATTCCCACTCTCCCCCTCCACATGCCATCTCCTAGCCTCTGGTACCATTCCCACTCTCCCCTTCCACATGCCATCTCCTAGCCTCTGGTACCATTCCCACTCTCCCCTTCCACATGTCATCTCCTAGCCTCTGGTACCATTCCCACTCTCCCCTTCCACATGCCATCTCCTATAGCCTCTGGTACCATTCCCATTCTCCCTGCTCGTGCCACCTCCCAACCTCTAGCATTAAGGAGCTGGAGTTGGATGAACTTAGTATCATTCGGGAGGTCGAGCATTTGATAGATACGACTTTCCAGCAGTGGTTACACCCAGAGTGCAGAACTTGGGGAGTAGATGGTTGTACATCGAGACAGGTAGAGGGAGAAGGAAATCAGTGCAGGGTCTCCCTGTGGTCATTCCCCTCAGCAACAAGTATACCGCTTTAGATTCTGCTGAGGGGGGTGACCTATCTGGGCAAGGCAGCAGCAGCCAGACCAATAGCACCGTGGTTGGCTCTGAGCCTCAGAAGGGTAGGGTGAAGTCTGGTGGACAATAGTCATAGGGGACTCAATCGTTAGGGGGACAGATAGGAGATTCTGCAGCAGCAAAAGAGACACCAGGATAATGTGCTGCCTTCCGGGTGCTAGGATCCAGGATGTCTCTGAGTGGTTACAGAATATTTTTGAAGGGAAGGGTGAACAGCCAGAGGTCGTGGTACATGTTGGTACCAATGACATGGACAGGAGAGGGGTAGACGCCCTGAACAGTAAGTTTAGGGAGTCAGGAAGGATTACTCACGGTGCCACGAGCCAGGGAAGGTCAGAACAGGAAGATGGTGCAGATGGATGAGTGTCTGAGGAGATGGTGCAGGGGGCAGGGCTTCAAGTTCTTGGATCTTTAGAACCTTTTCTGGGGAAGGGGTGACCTGTAGAAGTGGGATGGGTTGCACCTGAATTGGAGGGGAACCAATATCCTGGGGGGAAGCTTGTTGATGATATTGGGGAGGGTTTAAACTAGATTCGCAAGGGGGTGGGAACAGAAGTGAAGAGGCAGAGGATGGGGCCGTTGGTGCACAAGTCGAGACAGCTTGTAGGGGGTTTGTGAGGAAGGATAAGCAGATGACAGAGCAAAGAAGCACTCAGCCAGGTGGTTTGAAATGTGTCTATTTTAATGCAAGGAGTATCGTGAACAAGGTGGTGAACTTAGAGAATGGATCAATACATGGAACTATGATGTTGTGGCCCTTACAGAGACTTGGATGTCTCAGGGACAGGAATGGCTGCTGAGCGTGCTGGGCTTCAGATGTTTCAAAAAATACAGGGAGGGAGGCAGGCAAAAGAGGTGTGGGAGTGACACTGCTAATCAGGGATAGTATCATGGCTGAGGATTTTCGACTGAGTCATTGTGGGTGAAAGTCAGAAACAGGAAGAGGGCAAAAACTCTTGTTGGTGTTTTTTATGGACCCCCCCCCCCCCCCCCATAGTAACAGAGACATCGAGGATGGTTGCTATTCTGCATGGAGGACGGTGACCAGTGGTGTCCGCCAGGGGTCTGTTCTAGGACCCCCTCCTCTTTGTGACTTTAATAAATGACCTGAATGAGGAAGTAGAATAGGGAGACAGATTCTGGAAAGGTGTACTAGTAACAGGGTTGTTGTGGTGGGAGATTTTAATTTCCCAAATATCGATTGGCATCTCCCTAGAGCGAGGGATTTAGATAGGGTGGAGTTTGTTAGATGTGTTCAGGAAGGTTTCTTGACATGATATGTAGATAAGCCAACTATAGGAGAGGCTATACTTCATCTGGTATTGGGAAATGAACCTGGTCAGGTGTCAGGTCTCTCAGTGGGAGAGCATTTTGGAGATAGTGATCACAATTCTATCTCCTTTACCATAGCATTGGAGAGAGATAGGAACAGACAAGCTAGGAAAGCATTTAAATGGAGTAAGGGGAAATATGAGGCTATCAGGCAGGAACTTGGAAGCATAAATCGGAAACAGATGTTCTCAGGGAAATGCATGGAAGAAATGTGGCAAATGTTCAGGGGATATTTGTGTGGGGTTCTGCATAGGTACATTCCAATGAGACAGGGAAAGGATGGTAGGGTACAGGAACTGTGGTGTACAAAGGCTGTTGTAAATCTAGTCAAGGAAAAAAGAAAAACTTACGAAAGGTCCAGAAAACTAGGTAATGATAGAGATCTAGAAATTTATAAAGCTAGCAGGAGGGAGCTTAAGAAGGAAATTAGAGCCAGAAGGGGCCATGAGAAGACCTTGGCGGACAGGATTAAGGAAATCCCCAAGGCATTCTACAAGTATGTGAAGAGCAAGAGGATAAGACGTGAGAGAATAGGACCAATCAAGTGTGACAGTAGAAAAGTGTGTATGGAACTGGAGGAGATAGCAGAGGAACTTAATGAGTACTTTGCTTCAGTATTCACTATGGAGAAGGATCTTGGCGATTGTAGGGATGACTTACAGCAAACTGAAAAGCTTGAGCATGTAGATATTAAGAAAGAGGATGTGCTGGAGCTTTTGGAAAGCATCAAGTTGGATAAGTCACCGGGACCAGACGAGGTGTACCCCAGGCTACTTTGGGAGGTGAATGAGGAGATTGCTGAGCCTCTGGCGATGATCTTTGCAGCATCATTGGGGACTGGAGAGGTTCTGGAGGATTGGAGGATTGTGGATGTTGTTCCTTATTCAAGAAAGGGAGTAGAGACATAGCCCAGGAAATCAGTGGGTCAGGCAGCATCCGTGGAAACGAATAAGTCAATGTTTCGGGCTGAAGCCCTTCGTTCTGATGAAGGGTCTTGGCCCGAAACGTTGACTGTTCATTTCCACGGATGCTACCCAACCTGCTGAGTTCCTCCAGCGTGTTGTGCGTGTTGCTTTGACCCCAGCATCTGCAGAGTATTTTGTGTTTAGCCCAGGAAGTTGTAGCCCAGTGAGTCTTACTTCAGTGGTTGGTAAGTTGATGGAAAAGATCCTGAGAGGCAGGATTTATGAACATTTGGAGAGGCATAATATGATTAGGAGTAGTCAGCATGGCTTTGTCAAAGGCAAGGTCATGCCTTACGAGCCTGATTGAATTTTTTGAGGATGTGACTAAACACATTGATGAAGGTGGAGCAGTAGATGTAGTGTATATGGATTTCAGCAAGGCATTTGATAAGGTACCCCATGCAAGGCTTATTGAGAAAGTAAGGAGGTTGGGCCGGCTGGTGGCGCAATGACATCAGGGCCGGACCCGGGAGCGGAGGTTCCCGGGTTCGAGACCTGTCGGGTCCGCTCCCGAGTACGCTTTCCATCCGTGCCGGGTTGAGTGTTGAGATCGCAACTTGTAAAATAAAGGGAAAAATACTGCGAAAATGTCTGTGTGAGGAGTGGCGCGCCACACAGTCTCTCTCTCTCGCTCCACGCCTTGTAAAATCCATGAAAAAGACATCATCACAGACGCACGCACAGACAGACTCGCACGCATGCAGGCAGCACACGCCAAAAAAAAAAGAGAAAGTAAGGAGGCACGGGATCCAAGGGGACATTGCTTTGTGGATCCAGAACTGGCTTACCCACAGGAGGCAGAGAGTGGTTGTAGACGGGTCATATTCTGCATAGAGATCGGTCTCAAGTGGTGTGCCTCAGGGATCTGTTCTGGGACCCCTTCTCTTTGTGATTTTTATAAATGACCTGGATGAGGAAGTGGAGGGATGGGTTAGTAAATTTGCTGATGACACAAAGGTTGGGGGTGTTGTGGATAATGTGGAGGGCTGTCAGAGGTTACAACGGGACATCGATAGGATGCAAAACTGGGCAGAGAAGTGGCAGAGGGTATTCAACACAGATAGGTGTGAGGTGGTTCATTTTGGTAGGTCGAATATGATGGCAGAATATAGTATTAATGGTAAGATTCTTGACAGTGTGGAAGATCAGAGGGATCTTGGGGTCCGAGTCCATAGGACACTGAAAGCAGCTGCGCAGGTTGACTGTGTGGTTAAGAAGGCATACGGTGTATTGGCCTTCATCAATTGTGGGATTGAGTTTAGGAGCCGAGAGGTAATGTTGCAGCTATATAGGACCCTGGTCAGACCCCACTTGGACTACTGTGCTCAGTTCTGGTCACCTCAATAGAGGAAGGATGTGGAAACCATAGAAATGGTACAGAGGAGATTTACAAGGATGTTGCCTGGATTGGGGAACATGCCTTATGAGAATAGGTTGAGTGAATTCTGCCTTTTCTCCTTGGAGCGACGGAGGATGAGAGGTGACCTGATAGATGTGTACAAGATAATGAGAGGCATTGATCGTGTGGATAGTCAGAGGCTTTTTCCCAGGGCTGAAATAGCTAGCATGAGAGGGCACGGTTTTAAGGTGCTTGGAAGCAGGTACAGAGGAGATGTCGGGGGTAATGTAATGATGCAGATCTATAAAACTCTGGTTAGGCCACACTTGGAGTACTGTGTTCAGTTCTGGTCGCCTCACTATAGGAAGGATGTGGAAGCATTGGAAAGGGTACAAAGGAGGTTTACCAGGATGCTGCCTGCTGTAGAGAGTACGCATTACGATCAGAGATTAAGGGAGCTAGGGCTTTACTCTTTGGAGAGAAGGAGGATGAGAAGAGACATGATAGAGGTGTACAAGATAATAAGCGGAATAGATGAGTAGATAGCCAGCGCCTCTTCCCCAGGGCACCACTGGTCAATACAAGAGGACATGGCTTTAAGGTAAGGGGTGGGAAGTTCAAGGGGGATATTAGAGGAAGGTTTTTTACTCAGAGAGTGGTTAGTGCGTGGAATGCACTGGCTGAGTCAGTGGTGGAGGCAGATACAGTCGTGAAGTTTAAGAGACTACTAGACAGGTATATGGAGGAATTTAAGGTGAGGGGTTATATGGGAGGCAGGGTTTGAGGGTTGGCACAACATTGTGGGCCAAAGGGCCTGTACTGTGCTGTACTATTCTATGTTCTATGTAGGTTCTTACGCAGAGAGTGGTGAGTGCATGGAATGGGCTGCGGTGACGGTGGTGGAAGCGGTTACGATAGGGTCTTTTAAGAAACTTCTGGATAGATACATGGAGCTTAGAAAAATAGAGGGCTATGGGTAACCCCAGGTAATTTCTAAGGTATGGACATGTTCAGCACAGCTTTGTGGGCCAAAGAGTCTGTATTGTGCTTTAGGTTTTCTATTCTATTCTATTCTATTTAGAAGGGTGGGTTAGTAAGTTTGCTGATGACACAAAAGTTAGAGGTGTTGTGGATAGTCTGGAGAGTTGTCCGAGGACATTGATAGAATACAGAACTGGGTTGAGAAGTGGCAGATGGAGTTCAACCCAGATAAGTGTGAGGTGGTTCATTTTAGTTGGTCAAATTTGAAGATATAATGTAATATTAATGGTAAGAGGCTTGGCAGTGTGGAGGATCAGCGAGATCTTGGGGTCCATATCCATAGGACACTCAAAGCTGCTGTGCAGGTTGACAGTGTTATTAAGAAGGCATATGGTGTGTTGGCATTCATCAACCGTGGGACTGAGTTCAAGAGCCGTGAGGTAATGTTACAGCTATACAAAACCTTGGTCAGACCCCACTTAGAGCACTGTGTTCAGTTCTGGTCTCCTCATTACAGGAAGAATGTGGAATCCAGAGAGGAGGTACAGAGGTGATTTACAAGGATGTTGCCTGGATTAGGGAGCATGCCTTTTGAGAATAGGTTGAGTGAACTTAGCCTCTTCTCCTTGGAGCGACGGAGGGTGAGTGGTGACTTGATAGAGGTGTACAAGGTGATGAGAGAGGCATTGAATTGATGGTGTGAATAGCCAGAGGCTTTTTCCCAGGGCTGAAATGGCTAATACGAAGGGGCATAGTTTTAAGGTGCTGGGAAGTTGGTACAAGGGGGATGTCAGAGGTAAGTTTTTCACGCCGAGTGGTGGGTGTGTGATATACTGCCAGTGATGGTGGTAGAGGCGGATACAATAGGGACTTTTAAGAGATGCTTGGATAGGTATATGGAGCTTAGAAAAATAGAGGGCTATGCAGAAAAATAGAGGGAAATTATTGGCAGTTTCTGGAGTAGGTTACATGGTCGGTACAAAATCGTGGGCTGAGGCGCCTGTAATGTGCTGTAGATTTCTATGTTCTATGTTTCCAACTCTTTCCCCCACCCCACCCCACTTCCTATTCCACCTCTCCTGGATCCACCTATTACCTCCCAGCCTCTGACACCTTTCCAATTCTCCTACCCCTATGCCACCTCACTTGGATCCATCTATAAGACCACAATATTTAGGAGCAGAATTAGGCCGTTTGACACTTTGAGTCTGCTTTGCCATTTCATCATGGCTGATCCATTTTCCCTCTCAGCCCTAATCTCCTGCCTTCTTCCCATGTCCCTTCATGCTCTGACCAATCAAGAATCTATCAAGCTCTGCCTTAAATATACCTAAAACTGGCCTCCTCAGCCACCTGTGATAACAAATTCCACAGACTCACCACTCTTTGTCAAAAGAAATTCCTCCTCATCTCCATTCAATAAGGATACCAATCTATCCTGAGGCTGTGTCCTCTGGTCTTACACTCTCCTACCACAGGAAACATCTTTTCAACATTGCATGTTCTTCCCGTGAGTGCATAGGTTTCCTCTGGGTGCCCTGGTTTCTTCCCACCGTTCAAAGATGTACCAGTTGGTAGGGTAATTATGTCCTGTAATAAGGCAAAGGATAAATCATTGGGTTGCTGGGCGGTTGTCTCAGTGGGCCAAAGAGCTTGTTTTGCGCTGTATCTCTGAATAAATAAAGGTATTCCCGTCTTGCACCATACAGTGGTCATAAGGCAACGGATTTCACAATGTAATAAACCTGATTTAGTCAGTGCAGTTCCTCTCTGGCAAATATATCCTTTTGTAACTGAGACCAAAGCTGTACACGGTGAATGCGTCCTGATGTTCAGTGACAATACCAGTTGTTTATCCTGAGCTGTTTACTCATACTCTTCACTTTCTCTCATCCATGTCCGTATATTACTGGAATTTCATCCACTCGAAACTTGTGGACTAATCTTTCCAAAAATTCAAATCAATCATCGTATTGGTTTGTCCTGAACTGATTTGCTCCCCTTAGAGAGGTGGATGAATCATACATAATTTTTCTTTCTCCAAGCCACGGTGACTCTGTTCAATCCGGTTATTCTTTTCAAGTGTTCGCATGTAAAATTCTTACAGCATTTTGTGATGTTAGGCTAATTACTTCTTTTTCTTTCTCCCCTCTTTCTCAAATAATGGGGTCAAATTTGCTACCCTCCAAAACACAGGAACAATTCCAGAATCTACAAATCGTTGGTATACTATCTCTTCACAATTTCTTGTTGTCTCATCAGTTTCTGTGGCTCATTCATTCAGTTTTCATTCTTTCTTCACTCCTGGTTCTCTGCTACTTCTAGCAAGTATTTTTGTCTTCTGTGAAGAGATGTACAAAATACTTAATTTTCTCATTCCCACTACAATTTCTCCTATCTGTAATGCTTGGCCTCACTTTTTTAAACCTCTCTTATACTTTTTTTCTATTCTTCAGCAATTTTGTTGTCATCCTTTACTGAGTTCCTAATCAACTATGGGTGTATGGGGTGTCAGGGAGGGGTAGCACCTCTGGTGGGGGAACATGTCGTGTCCTTTTCAGGGCGGTTAGTCCACCTTTGGTCCCCACCTGGCTCTCAGCTCTCACCTGCGGCTCCCCGTAGCTGTTTGCATGCGACAGCGGCCACACCCCGGGCAACAGCTTCGACAAGCCAGCTAAACCAGGTGAGGGTAGCCGATGGGTCTCAAACCCTCGGTGTGATAGGGAGTTGCCTATCCCAGCATGTGAAGACAGACTCCGGCGGACTGAGTAGACGAGACCAATGGAAGGTCCAACGGTCAAGAAGGCGGTCTCTGCAAGCGTCGTGGAACGTGTAGAGCAGGACAAGACACAGACGATGTCCTGGTCATCCACTGCGCCTAGTCCCATCTCCAGCCGTCTAGACTCTGTCTTGCCACTGGACCCAGATGGGAATTGGGAAGAGAGAGTGAGACTGACGCTGCGCAACTCTCCCTCACTTAAATCCAGATCACGCGCTAGTCTCGACACCATAATGGTGTCGAGGTCCCCATCGACGTTGACGATGGACGAACACACAAGTCAACTATCTAACCCTCTTCCTTTCAGTTAACTTTACCTGTTGGCTATCATTTTACCACTTTATCTGTTCACATTGTGTGTGGTTTTTTCTGCAAATTATGCATCATTTCTTCCAACTGCTAGTCATTGTCTGTGCTGTCCCTCATACCTTCATAGGTGGTGTAGATGTAACAGTTATCTTCTGTAACATTCCATCTTATTATGCTTGCTTTCCCCTGCAGGCCTCTCTGCACAAGATTAGCAATTATTCCTTCCTCAGGGAACAAAACAAAATTGTAAATAGCCACTTCTCAATTGCTTGCTCAACATGTTGATCTGGAAATTGATGTTTACATTTGATGAATTGCTGCTAATTTGATTTGTCCAGCTTATAGGTAGATCGAAGACCTGTGGTTACTATATTAGCCCTGTTCCATGCACTTCTAATTTCTTGATATCACATCTACTACTTAACAGTCTTTAACTAGCTCCCACCATTATTTCCTACGCATTGCTGTTTCTTAGTTCATTTCATACGGATTCAACGTCATGTTTGCTGAGCCAAAGTTATTTCTAAGTCTGTCTGAACTCTTCCTTAGTAGTCGCACCAACCCATCTCTTTTTTTTAATCTCAATCCTTAATTTATTTATTCAGTAAAACTATTTCTGCCCCTTTGAGTCACCCCGCCCCAGCAACCCCCAACAAACCTGATTAACCGTAACCTCATCACGGGACAATGTACATTATGGAGGACCTGGAGAAAACTCTCATGTTCCACGGGAAGAACGTACAGAGACCTCTTACGGGACAGCACTGGACTTGAACTCCGAAATCTGGAACACCCTGGGCTGTAATAGCGTCGTGCTACTGCGGTGCCCAATACTACCCCATCCAAGGAAGAAGTACAGGAGTCTGAAGACATGCACTCAAAATTTCAGGAACAGCTTCTTCCCCTCTGACATCAATGCCTCAATGGACAATGAACCCATGTACACCACCACACTAGTTTTTGTTCTATTTTTGCTCTTTTTTTTGTAGTACTTCGTTAATTTCTTATTGTATATTGCTGCAAAACAACAAATTTCACAACATATGCCAATGATATTAAACACAATTCTAATTCTGATCATCCTTCTTAGAGTATTCTCCTACCAGCTTTGATCCCCTCCAGCTGTGTTTCCACAACAGGAATTACCTGTCCACTTCCATTTCATTCATTAACCTTGTTGAAAATGCTTTGAGCATTTAGATATAGCATCTTAATTTTGCTGTTTTAACCATTTTCCCATTGCTTGATATAAAATTACCTATACTCGAATTCCTCCAGTTACTCTCAAACAAGAGAAAATCCAGATGCTGGATATCCAAGCAACACCCACACATAATGCTGGAGGAAATCAGCAGGCCAGGCAGCATCTATGGAAAAGAGTATAGTCGACATTTTGGGCCGAGAGCCTTCGTCAGGACTGGAGAGAAAACGATGGGGGGTCACAGTTAGAAGGGTGGGGAGGAGAGGAAGAAACAGAAGGTGATAGGTGGAACCAGGAGGAGGGGAGGGGTCAGTTAGACTCTGTTGATTGTCTGTCGTATCTGATAATGACAGGAGACTTGTGCAGGAGAGTTTTAAAAGTGGGGCAGTTCTACTCTCTCAACCTTGGAGGTCTGGGTCCAGTGATACGAATAGTCCAGTTAATCTAAAGGGTAGATAAAGTCTCTGTTCTAAACCTGTCAACCAGGAATGAGGGTGGAAGAATTGTGGAGTGGGATGAAGAGAATTTTGTGTAAGTGTCGTTGATATTTAATTAATCCATTTGTGGCTGCTGAGTTTACATGTTATTCAGTTTGTAAGTTTGAAGTCAGCTCACTGTTTAGTTGTACTAAATGTTTCATTGCCACGTGTTAGTAAACTGTCAGTAGTGATTGTGAGCCCTTATGCGTGGCCTGATGCTGAATCACCTGGGCTGACCTTTGCCAACTTTTTTTTTGTAAGGTGAAACAAAGCCAGAAGATGAATCAAATAAACAGAAAATGGAGGACAAGCCAGAGGAAGAACATGATTATCACAGAAATGACGAGCAGGTAGCTTTATCGTAACAGTATGTCCTGTGTGCTGTTGGTAATGTCTCATGCACCTTGGCTCTGGAGGAACAAGGTTTCACCTGGCTATAGTCATGCATGGTTGAATGATCATTAAATTGGAACTTGAACTTAAGCAACCTTGACAAATTTTCCTGAAAGTGTGGCGGGCTTCAGTTTGTATGGAAACAGCATTATAGAACTGATAATCGGTGTCAGTAAATGCATACAGTTTGGAAGAATTATAGAAACATAGAAATCTACAGCACATTACAACACAATGTTGTGCCAACCATGTAACCCACTCTAGAGGCTGCCTAGAATTCCCCTACCACATAGCCCTCTGTTTTTCTAAGCTCCATGTACCTATCTAAGAGTTTCTTAAAAGACCCTATTGTATCTGCCTCTACCACTGTCGCTGTCAGTGCATTCCATGCACCCACCACTCTCTGTGTGGAAAAATTTACCTCTTGCATCCCCCTTGTACCTACTTGCAAGCACCTTAAAACTATGCCTCCTGATGTTAGCCATTTCAGCCCTAGGAAAAAGCCTCTGGCTATCCACACTACCAATGCCTTTCATCATTTTATTCACCTCTGTCAGGTCACCTCTCATCCTCCGTCACTCCAAGAAGAAAAGACCAAGTACACTCAACCTATTCTCATAAGACATGCTCCCCAATCCAGGCAACATCCTTGTAAATCTCCTCTGCACTCTCTCTATAGTATCTACATCCTTCTTGTAATGAGGTGACCAGAACTGAAGACAGTACTCCAAGTGGGGTCTAATTAAGGTCTTATATTGCTGTAACATTACCTCACGGCTCTTGAGCTCACTCCCACGGTTGATGAAGGCCAAAGCACCATACGCTTTCTTAAAAACACTGTCAACCTGTGCAGCAGCTTTGAGTGTCCTAGGGACACGGAATCCAGGATTTCGCTGATCCTCCACACTGCCAAGAGTCTTACCATTAATATTATATTCTGTCTTCAAATTTGACTTTGACTTACTGAAATGAACCACTTCATACTTAAGCAACAGGAAATCTGCAGATGCTGGAAATTCAAGCAACACACATCAAAGTTGCTGGTGAACGCAGCAGGCCAGGCAGCATCTCTAGGAAGAGGTACAGTCGACGTTTTGGGCCGAGACCCTTCGTCAGGACTGACAAATCCCCAGGATGTTCTTCCATAGACCTGCCTTCTCCTTAATATGAAAATACGCATTATTGATTAAACCACCAAGGCCCGTCCTCCGAGCATTGACCCTATTGGCACCTCAGCGAATTTCTTTTAGTTCATCTAATATTGTTCCTCTCTACTTCAGTAAGCATAGCCCCTCAGCTTCTCGGTTTCATATCAACCTAGCATTTGAAATGCTTCCAAGGCTTGGATGTCGTGCCTGGGATATCGCAAGCAAGAATGTATCCAGGCGTGTTATTACTGATGTCCTGAAAAGTTATGGAATTACATAGCACAGAAACAGGCCCTTTGGTAAACCCCTTCCCTGCTAATCAAAATAATTTTCTCATCTAGTCCCATGTGCCAATGTCTGGCCCATGTCCCTTTACTACAAGGGTTCTCAACCCTTTTTTTATGCCATGGACCAATACTAATAAGCAAGGGGGTTCATGAACCCCAGGCTGGGAACCTCTACTCTAATACATTCTAATACCTGTACCTAGCCAAATGACTCCTAGCTAGCCATTGTAATTGTGCACACCTCTACCAATGCCTTTGGCATCATGTTCCACCACAGAGTTTCCCAACCTGGGGTCCACCGACTCCTCTGTCTGTGCCGGAAACTGGTTGGTAATCCCTGCGCTAAGAAGAACTTTAGCATCATATCCCCTTTAAACATCATGCTGTTTGTGGACTACAGCTCAGCTTTGAATACAGTCATCCCCTACAAACTGGTGCAGAAATTGAGCAATCTGGGCCTTGGCAGTTCACTGTGCTCATGGATACTGGATTTTCTGAGTAACAGACCCCAAAGTGTCAGGATGGGAGAATACACATCATCTACTCTCATCCTGAACACTGGTACACCACAGGGATGTGTCCTCAGCCCCAACCTCTATTCTCTTTTCACTCATGACTGCTCTTCCATTCACTCCACCAACACCATTGTCAAATTTGCTGATGATACCACCCTAATAGGTGTCATATCAGACTGTGATGAGACAGCCTATAGGGAGGAGGTACAGCGTTTGACAGAATGGTGTTGTCATAATAACCTGGACTTGAACATCACAAAAACCAAGGAGCTGATAGTAGACTTCAGGAAATCAAGGTGTGTCGAGCACTCTGCTCTGCACATATACGGGAAAGAGGTGGAGAGAGTAGAGAGTTTCAAGTTCCTCGGCGTCCACATCTCGGCTGACCTCACCTGGACTGCCCATATCTCTTATCAGGTGGGGAAGGCCCAACAGAGGCTCTACTTCCTAAGGAAGCTAAAGCACGCTCTCCTCCCTCATCACCTGCTGATCAACTTCTATTGGACAACTATAGAGAGCCTCCTGACGTATTGCTGTGCAGTGTGGTTTGCCAGCTGCGCAGAACAGAACAGGAAGGACTTGCAGTGGGTGGTGAGGGTAGCAGAGCGGGTTATTGGCACAACATTACCCTCCCTCAGAGACATTTATACTGGCAGACTTCAAAAGAAGGCTACTTGTATTTCAAAGGATCCCACTCATCCTGGACATCACCTGTTTTCCCCTCTACCTTCTGGGAAGAGATACAGAGCATTAAGAACGAAAACAGAGAGACTCCTTAACAGCTTCTACCCACAAGCAGTGAAATGTATAACACCCCCTTCCCTTCTCCTGCCCCCCTCCTAAGACGGCGGCAGCTCAATGCATCCATTTCCAGGAATGGCAGGTGTGCAATAGTCCTACCCCCCCCCCCCATCCATATCTTATTAATTTTGGACTGCACTCCTGAGGTTTTAGAGTTTATTTTATGAATATATTCTTTGTCATGCTGCAAAACGTTGAGCTGCTAAACTGTGTTTCATTGCTCCACAATGACAATAAAGATATTCTATTCTATTCTATTCTATTGTAAACCTTTCCTCTTTCACCATCAAACCCACGCTTTCCAGTTTTAGACTCGCTAACCCTAGAAAAAGACTCCATATTCGCCCTATCACTGCCCTTCATGATTTTGTACCCCTTGGTAAGGCACACGTCAGCCTCCTCCACTTCTCCCAAGGCCCCATTTGATGAGGATTACATGCTGACTGGGTACCTCTGTGTGGAGTTAGTATCTTCTGATGTGTGGGCCTCTGCACTGTGAACTGGAAAGCATGCCAGTGAGCTAATCGGCTGCAGGAACGTACCCTCAGTGTGAGGAAGTGGCAAAGCATCCAAAGGGGGATGATGGGTGAATGAGAAAATGTTGCACGTGCAGGAGGCGTGGACAGTATAGTGCTGACGGGAGCCAGTGTGGCAAATGTGTGATCTATGGTGCATGTGGGGAAGTCTAAGACCAGAGGGCACAGTCTCAGAATTCAAAGGATGTCCATTTGGAACAGAAATGAGAAGAAATTGCCTTAGCCAGAGGGTAGTGAGTCTGTGAAATTCTTTGCACAGATGGCTGTGCAGGCCAAGGCACTGGGTATAATTAAAGCAGAGGTTGATAGGTTCTTGATTAGTCAGGGCTTCAAAGGTTACAGGGAGAAGGGAGAAGAATGGGGTTGAGAGGGGTAATAGATGGAATGATGGGGCAGACTTGTTGGGCTGAGTGGCCTAATTCTGCTCCCATGGTCTTGTGGTCCTGTGGCTTTATGATCTACTTATGCCTCACTTGAGAATGCTGTAAGTGTTGCTTACTTCGATGTACTTGTGTTCATTTTGGATAATAATAATCAAAAGATTTGAAAAGAAATCTGGCTGCTCACTGTGACTGTGTGGGGTGAAATTCACACTGATCTACAGATATCTAGTAAAGATGAATGTTAAACATTTGCTTTGTTGTTGCTAATTTTTCAGAGATTTTTTAATGTGATGTACATCAAATTATTGACCAAATGATGTGCTTCTAATTGCTGATAATGCAGTGTCGGCTTGATTCCTATTTCAGCATCGTGAATGCTAAGTCTCTTCAAGCCTGCATTGCAGCAGGAGAGAATATCTAGTTGCATAATTTTGAGAATGTCTTGCTGGAAATGTATTCGCGTTCTGAATTTCCCAGCTTGGTTTCAGACATCATAATCCCTGTGTTGTTATTCCGCACTTTTTATAATTGTATTATCTTAATTTCTATCATTAGACCATAAGTTATAAGAGCAGAATTAGGCCATTTGGCCAATCGTGTTTGCTCATGGTTAATCCAATTTACCTTCCAGTCCCAATCACCTGCTTTCTCCCCGTATTCCTTTGTGTAATCAACAATCTGGCAACCTCTGCCTTAAATATACATGAAGACTCAGTCTCCAGAACTGCCTGTGGCAAAGAATTCCACAGATTCACCACCCTCTGGCTAAAGAAATTCCTCCTTATCTCTGTTCTCAAAGGATGCCTCTCAATTCTGAGGCTGTCCTCTGGGTCCTACAGGCCCAGAGTCATCAGACCCTCTTCATATGACAAGCCATTCAATCCTGGAATCATTTTCATGAATTTCCTTTGAACCCTCTCCAGTTTCAGCACATCCTTTCTAAGATAAGGGGCCTAAACTTGTTTACAATGCTCCAAGTGAGACCTCACCAGTGCTTGAAAAGTCTCAACATTGCGTCCTTGCTTTTCTGTTTTAGTCCCCTTGATGAAGCGAATGCTAACATTGCATTTGCCTTCCTCACCACAGACTCAACCTGCAAATTAACCTTTAGAGAATCCTGCAGAAAGATGCCCAAGCACCTTTGCACCTCATTTTTTGTATTTTCTCTCCACTTAGAAAATAGTCAACCCTTTCATTTCTTCTATCAAAGTGCATGACCATACACTTCCTGACACTGATTCCATCTGCCATTTCTTTGCCCATTCTCCTAATCTAAGTCATTCTGTAGCCTCTCTATTTCCTCAAAACTACCTGCCCCTCCAGCAATCTTCATATCGTCTGCAAACTTTGCAACAAAGCTATCAATTCCATCATCTAAATCATTCACATGACGTAAAAGGAATCGGTCCCTACACAACCCCCCGTGGAATACCACCAGTTACCGGCAGGCAGTCAGAAAAGGCTCCCTTTATTCCCACTCTTTGCCTCCTGCCAATTGGCCACTGCTTTATCCATGCTAGAATCTTACCTGTAATACCATGGGCTCGTAGCTAGATAAGCAACCTCGTGTGTGGCACCTTATCAAAGGCCTTCTGAAAATCCAAGTACACAAAACATCAACCAATTCTCCTTTGTCTATCCTGCCTGTTAGTTCTTTAAAGAATTCCAACAGATTTGTCAGGCAAGAATTTCCCTTGAGAAAACTATGCTGACTATGGCCTTTTATCATGCACCTCCAAATACCCTGAGACCTCATCTTAACTGACTCCAACATCTTCCCAACCATTGAGGTCAGACTAACTGGCCTATAGTTTCCTTCCTTCCACCTCTCTCTCTTGAAGAGTGGAGTGACACTTGCAATTTCCAGACTTCCAGAACCATTCAAGAATTTAGTAATTCTTGAAAGGTCATTACTGATGCCTCCATCTGTTTCAGGTGACTTATCTATCTTCAGACCTTTCAGTTTCACAAGAACCTTTGTGCCAGGGATGGTAACTTCACACACTTCATTCCCCCCGACACCTGGTGCTTCCACCATACTGATAGTATCTTCCAGAGTGAAGACTGATGCAAAATACTTAGCCAGTTCATTTGCTATTTTGTTCTCCCCCATTACTACCTCTCCAGCGTCATTTGATATGCTCTTTAATATTATTGGCCGGCTTACTTTTGTATTCCATCTTTACCTTAATTACTTTTTTAGTTGTCTTCTGTTGGTTTTTAAAAGCTTCGCAATCCTCTAACTTTCCCACTAATCTTTGCCCTATTATATACCCTTTCTTAGGCTTTTATGTGGCTTTGACTTGTCTTGTTAGCCATGGTTGTGTCCTATGAGTCACTTTCCAATATGTACCCTTTGTAAGTTAATGCTCATCACCAGAATGTAGCTCTTTAAGAGTCTAAACAAATTCAGAATGTTCCCATCGAGGCCCCATTACATGCTATCATAGCTTCTGGAACACTGCCCTAAAGATGTGCTTTTGAGCTGTGCATAGCAGAGTGCTACACCCTCTCCATGTTGTAAATGCAACCTTATATTACTGGATGGAGAGTATTCCGTCTGGTGCAATTGAAGTGGATCAACACTGCCCATCTTTGAACTTGCAGTTGCTAAACTCAGCAGGTAGGACATTTCATCCTCTGTACAGAACCCCTCGAACTCTGAACTCAACAGGTAGAACATTTCATCCCCTGTACAGAACCCCTCGAACTCTGAACTCAGCAGGTAGAACATTTCATCCCCTGTACAGAACCCCTCGAACTCTGAACTCAGCAGGTAGAACATTTCATCCCCTGTACAGAACCCCTCGAACTCTGAACTCAACAGGTAGTGTATTTCATCCCCTGTACAGAACCCCTCGAACTCTGAACTCAGCAGGTAGAACATTTCATCCCCTGTACAGAACCCCTCGAACTCTGAACTCAGCAGGTAGAACATTTCATCCCTGTATCAGAACCCCTCGAACTCTGAACTCAGCAGGTAGGACATTTCATCCTCTCTATCAGAACTCCTCGAGCTTTGGGTGAAAAATGCTATTCCCTCCCTTGACTCCAGATTACTTGAATGACTTTGACTTTTACTAATGTAGTTATTGAATCTAGACCTCTGTGTCCATCTGGCTGTTATATTGCCCTTCTATTGAACAACAAACTTTCTGAAATTTATTCTAAACGCATCTTCCCATCATCAAGTTTCTGCTCCTGCACGTTGTCCTGCTGCGTTTGACAATAATGTTCTTTGTTATGTTTGTTCCACTGGAGAAACGTCTGACATATCAACTGGTTCTTCTGAAACTGTCTTTTTAAGATTAGATACTGGTTTTGCTCTTAGTGATAAACATTGAATGCTACAGTACAGCCATGATGGAATGGCGAAGCAGACTCAATGGGTTGAATGGCTTAACTCTGCTCCTGTGTCATATGGTCTTAATATATCGGTCACCCTTGTGTTCTCGACTTCCATGGGCTAGCAGCCTGTCTCAGCTTCCCCAGCCCAGCGGCCCGTCACTCCTTCTCTGAACCGACGGCCGGCCACTCTGATCAAGGAGCAGCTCACTGATGTGGGGGACCTGCTGTACAGATAGTTTTTGGAGTCAAGAATAGTCTTATGTATAAAAGCACACTTAAAAGGGGAAAAGCACCTTTGGTTGGTCCTGAGAGGCCGCTGCGTGTACATGCACTGCCATTTTACTGGAAGTCTTCAGAGACTGACAGTAAGATTACACAATACCTTTTCATTTAATGAGAAATTTGCTGCTGGTGCTACTCAGTGAGTCGCACAGCAGCCATGAAGGCACAGGGATGGTCAACATTTCAACTCCTCTGCTTCTACTATGCAGATTGACCTTAAGACACAGCAGCAGAATCAGGCCATCGAGTTTCCTCTGTCATTTCATCATAGTCATGGTCAGAGAGAAGAACAGCACAGCCACAGGCCCTTCAGCCCATCTAGTCCATGCTATCTGCCATTGACCTACACCGGGACCATACCCCTACCATCCATGAACCAATCCAAACTTCTCTTCAACATTGAAACTGAAGTGACATGTACCACTTGTGCTGGCAGCTCATTCCACACTCATGACCCTCTGAGTGAAGAAATTTCCCCGTAAGTTCTTCTTAGAGGTCTCACGTTTCACCTTTAACCCTTGACCTCTGGCTATAGTTCCACACAACTTCTGGGGAAAAAGCCTGCTTGCATTTACCCCATTAATACCCCTCATAATTTTATAAACCTCTATCAAATCTCCCGCGTTCTAAGGAATATGGAATCTGAATCAGACCGGTGTGTATTGTGAAATTTCTTAGCGGCAGCAGTACATAATACTGTAGAAAGAAAACTGCACACAATACTCTAAATTAGACCTCTCAAACATCTTGTACAACCTCAACATAACATCCCATCTTCTGTAATCAGTACTTCAATTTATAAAGGCCAATATGCTAAAAGCTTTCTTTATGACCCTGTCTACCTGTGACAGCAGTTTCAACGAATGATGGACCCTGTATTCCCAGACACCTTTGTTCTACCACACTCCTCAGTGCCCGACTGTTCACTGTGTATAAGACCTACACTGGTTGGTCTTACCGAAGTGCAACACCTCATAGTTGTCTGCATTAAATTCCATCTTCCATTTTTCAGCCAATTTTTCCAGCTCATGCGGATCCCTCTGCAAGCTATGATAGCCTTCCTCACTGTCCACTACACCCCCAGTCTTGGTGTCATCTGCAACTTTGCTGATCCAGTTAACCTAATTATAATCGAGATCGTTGGTAAAGATGACAACCAGCAAAAGACCCAGCATCAATCCCTGCAGCACTCCACTAGTCACAGGCCTCTAGTCAGCGGGGCAACCATCTACTACCACTCTCTGGTTTTTCCCACAAAGCCAATGCCTCATCCAATTTAATACCTCATCTTTAATGCCAAGTGACTGAACTTTCTTTACCAACCTCCCATGCAGGACCTTGTCAAATGCCTTGCTAAAACCCATGTAGAAAACATCATTGCCTTGCCTTCATCCACTTTCCTGGTAACTTCCTTGAAAAACTATAAGATTGGGTAGACGTGACCCACTGTGCAAAAAGCCATGCTGACTATCCTTAATCAGTCCCTGCCAATCCAAATGCGTATATATTCAGGCCTTTAGAGCAGTGGTCCCCAACCACGGGCCGCAAGGCATGTGCTACCGGACCGCGAGGGAATGATATGATTTGGCGATACGAAACAATATGAGTCAGCTGCACCTTTCCCCATTCCCTGTCATGCACTGTTGAACTTGAACATCCACGGCCACCCTGTTGGCCAGTCCACAACAATATTGTCAATATTAAGCTGGTCCGCGGTGCAAAAAAGGTTGGGGACCCCTGCTTTAGAATACCTTTGAATAACTTTCCTACTACTGATGTCAGACTCACCTTCCTGTAATTTCCAGGTTAATGTTTAGAACATTTATGAAACAGCGGAATAACATTGGCTATCCTTCAATCCTCTGGTACCTCTCTTGTTATTAAGGATGATTTAACTATCTTATCCTTGCATAGGCCCTGGCAATTCCTGCACTTGCCTCCCGTTGGGTCTGAGGGAACGCCTTATCAGGCAATATCCACCCTGATTTGCCTCTGTAGCAAACACTACCTCCTCTGTAGTCAGTCCAGGGTCCATGAAGTTGATGCTGCTTTGCCTAATTTCTATAGACTCTGTGTCCATCCCCTGAGTAAAAACAGATGCAAAGAATTAATTTAAGATCTCTGCTGTCTGTTTTGGCTCCATGCATGGATTATCAGAGGACCAGTTTTGCCCCCTGCATCCATGTAGCATTAACAAACCTGCCCTCTAGGATATTAGTCCCCTTGAAGTTCAGGTGCAACCCATCCCTTTAGTACCAGCTCTCGCCTTCCTGAGAGGAGAGTTCAATCGTAGAAAAATCTTATGTACTTCCTCCTACACCAACTCCTGAGCCAAGTGTTAAACTGCATAATCTTCCTACTTCTGGCCTCACTAGCACGTGGCAGGGGTAGCAATCCTGAGATCACAACCCTGGAGGTCCTGCCCTTTAATTTAGCACCTACTTCCCTGAACTCCCTACGCAGAACCTCATCACTCGTCCTACCCATG